>NW_020954844.1:5373040-5436105 GCF_900497805.2 Vombatus ursinus
GAAAGAAAGAAAGAAAGAAAGAAAGAAAGAAAGAAAGAAAGAAAGAAGGAAAGAAGAGTGGCATCTGTGAGCTCTATGTTGGTGAGATTGACTTTGATTTCTGGCAATAGCCTAGGAGCATTATTAAAAGATCTGTGAGCAGTTAGATTGGAAAATGGTATTCATAAAGAGACAGCGTGGCTTCATTATAAACAGGTCATCCCAGCAGGCACAGTAATTCACAGTTGGTCTAGCTATGAATTGGTCCAACCGTTATGGAAAACAATTCGGAGTTATGCAAGGAAATGTACTAAATTGTTCATCACCTCTGACCCAGTTAAGCAAAACCATATTTAAAAAAAAGTGATTCTGACTAATAGGACATTTGTAGTTCACTGATTGTTAACAGAAAGGAAGGAGGTGTTCTTTAACTTTAATAGCCTGGCTCTAATAGTGTCCATTGTATTTGACCAGAGTTATGTTGCCTCTTAATGTGGTCTCTATTTACATCGTTATAGCCGTTGTGTATATTGTCCTTTTGGCTTCAGAGAGATTTGTACTTCTTAACTAGGTGATAGCACCGGTGAAATTTTTCAGAACTAATTGACTGGCCAGATACAATGAGTATTCATAAATAGTTCAGTGTCAACTGGAAAGGAAGTTAGATATCTTTATCAGCATCAGTGATTTCATCAATTGGTTTAGTGGATCAACAACTAGGCTTGGAGTTAGGAAGAAATCTCACTATATATATACTGTGTGATTCTGCAACTCAACCTCTCTGGGCCTCAGCTTCCTCATTTATAAAATGAGGTGGTTGGACTTGATGATTTCTAAGGTCCCTTTAAGGTCTGAAACTGCAACTCCCCTTAGGAAATCATTTCTGAAAATGCAGATATACAAGTATTCTGTAATATATAATCTGAGATTTTCCTGGGGCAGTGAAAGGTTAAGACACTTGCAAATGTACAGTAGGTATCAGAAGAAGGACTTGAACCCATATCAACCTTACCCTGAGGATGACTCTCTTTCCATCGTACCACACATTTGCATACAAACACACACACACACACACACACCAAAACACACAGACACACACACACAAATGTATCCTATTTGTTATCATACCTAAGACACAACAGTTTGGATCAGACCCTTCTATCCCTTTCTTCTCCCCTACCAACCCCCTTAACCTTCCACCACTAACTGTGGTGAAAATATGTCTGCTCACACTGCTTAGTTCATGAACAAAGAGTTCATCAAGGCCTTCCAATAAAATGTTAGATTGCTGAACCCTTACCATCTGCCCTGACACTCTGCTACCCCATCTACTGTGTCTTATGGAGTTCCCTGTGCTATGCTTAGTAATTGCTATCTGAATTAACCATGCACATAACATCCCTGGGCTTTGTCATCCATGAACCAAGTTTACATATTGTCTTCCCCATTAGAATGTCAGTTTCTCTAGATTAGAGACTGCCTCATTTTTCTCTTTGTATTTCCAACACAGTGTTCGACACCTTGCAAGTGCTAGATCAATGCTTGTTGTATTAATTCATATATGTTTGTATTATGCACACATGTACATATATATATCTTTCTATTCATATATATGAATATGTAAGTGTACACATTAGAAAGAAATAGATGAATAGGAGAAAGATATGAGGCAGCATGTCTTTGAGAATGTCAGAAAGTAAAGAAGACCTTGAGTTAATATTGCCTCTGACCAACGGTAGCTGTGTGCCATTGGTGAATTTATAACCTCTCTGGGCCTTAGTTTCCTCATCTACAAAAATGATGATATGTTAAATTAGATGGCTTCTCAAAGCCTTTCCAACTCTACATCTATGATCCTATAAGTTGCAGATGTCCTCCCAATATGTACAGAAATTTCTATGTTGAGAGTCACTTAAAGGGATGAAATCATGTGTCCATATCCTACATATATTTTTATGTTCCTCAGCATATCAAAATCCCCCTGTATCATTGTACAGTGCTGCAACACACGATCTCAGTTCAGCTGCACCATCATTCCATTTGAGTCATAAAGCCAGGAAGAAAGTGATTGGGGCTGACATTTTTCAATCTCATTTTTTTCTCCAATCATAAATGCGGAGCCTCTGGGTAAAATAACCTTGAATGAGAAGACCTACTTCTGTCTGGAGTGTGACATCTACCTCTCCAGGGCCTCCTAGGTCTTACCCTATTTAAGGATTTCACATCCCTCACAAAAGCCAACAGGTCATCTTCCTATGGCTTCTAAAAGGAGGTTACTCAGGAACATGGAGTTCTAAGGCAGACTACAAAGCTCCAATTGAAATGGAAGCCATTTAAACTTGACTTTCAACAATGTTCCTAATTTAAAAATCTTTCTAGGTCCTCTATTTTGGGAAAAGAAGACAAGTTTGAGGTGGTTGGATTTTTGTCTCTTTCCTTATTGGTTCAGATAATCCTAGACTTCGGGTAGTTATAGAATTCACTGATTCCAACCTCCTTCCCAATTCAATAAATGCTACCCCTTTTCTCTCCCCACCGCAAAATCTCAGAACCAGTTAGTATTGGCAAACTTATAGTGACAAGGAAGTGCACAAATTTCAAGTGAGTTATGATCAATTTGAGGTGTCAGATTTTAAGAATTCAATTGAACAAGTATCTTTCAATGACAACTATGTGCCAGCCACTGTGCTATTTCTAGGTAGATAAAGAAAAAGAACAATAGAAAAGAGAAGTTCCTGTCCTCAAGGAGCTTATGTTCTAATAGATAAATTGGAGACACCAACCAGAATGGTGATGGGTTTCAAGTTTGTGCCATATGAGAAACATGTGTAGAAACTGGAAATATTTAATCTGGAGAAGAGACTTAGGGAGGACACGGGAGCTGTGTTAAAATATTTGAAGGGCTATCCCTAGGAGAAGGCTTAGGTTTGTTTCGTTTCAACCTGAGGATAGGTCTAAGTGCAATGAGTAGAACGAGAAAGAGGCAGATTAGAACTACCACAGAGCAGAATTGTCTCTCTTAGAAGGTCGTGAATCCTCTCTTAGCATAGACCTTTAAGCAAAGACTGTATAACCCTTTATCCAGGACTTTATAGAGAGGATTCCTTTTTAAGAACACATTGCCAACTGGATTCGAATTCTATCTGGGCAACTAATAAGCTCTGTGAACTTGGGTAAGACATTTAACTTTTCTGACCATCAAGAACTTCATCTCTAAAATAAAAGTGTTGTAATGTACTCTCTATTAAAAAAAACCCTATAGCTTCCAGAAGCACTCACCAACCCCCACCTCACTCCCTCAGAGTGGCAACAGACACAAGGGTCACCCATGAGTCTCACAGTAACATCAGCACAGCACCAGGTAAATAGCCAGGGCCTGCAGCCGCTAGCCAGAGACAGTGTCCTTTCCACCCTGGGAGTAAAAATCAAATTTAAAAGAAAGGAAATTCCCCCAGAAAAAAAAAAAGATGAGTAAACAACAACAACAAAAGAAAAAAAAACAACAAAAAGAATCTGACCATAGAAAGTTATTATGATGACAGGGAAGACCAAGACACAAACTCAGATGAGGACAACAATGTCAAAATACCTACAGGTAAAACCCCCAAAGAAGAATGGCAAGTGGTCTCAAGCCTAGAAAGAACTTGTGGAAGAGCCCAAAAAGTGGCTTAAAAATCATGTAAGAGAGGTAGAAGAAAAATTGGGGAAAGAAATGAGAGCAATGCAAGAGAATTATGAAAAAAAAAATTAACAGCTTAGAAAACTGCTTACAAAGGGATGAGAAAGAGGAGTATAATGGATTAAGAATGAAGGGAGAGGTAGAATGAGGTAGATTATCTCATGTGAAGAGGTGAGAAAGACCTATTACAATGGAGGGGATGATGGGAGGGTAGGTGATGGGCATCATTTGAACTTTGAATCATTTGAATACTCTCATAAGTTTTGGCTCAAAAAGTGAATAACATACACAATCAGATGAATATAGAAATCCATCTTACCCAAAAGGGAAGCAATAGGGGAGGAAATTAAGAAAACAGAGGAGTGGGTGAGGACTGACAGAAGGGAGGGTAGATCATGGGAGATGGTAGACAGAAGCAAAACACTGGTGAGGTGGGAAAGGGTGAAAGGAGAGAGAGGATAAATAGGAAGAAAAATAGGATGAAAGGAAATGCACCGGTGGTAATCATAACTGTAAATGTGAATGGGATGAACTTTCCCATAAAATGGAAGTGGATAGCAGAGTAAATCAAAAACCAGAATCCTACAATATGTTGCTTATAAGAAACACACTTGAAGCAGAGAGACACACACAGAATAAAGGTAAGGGGCTTGAGCAGAATCTATTATGCTTCAGATGAAGGAAAAATAGTGGGGATAGCAATCCTGATCTTAGACAAAGTAAAAGCAAAAATAGACCTAGTTAAAGAGATAAGGAAGGAAATTATATCTTGCTAAAAGGTACCATAGAATTAGACAATAAAACAATCAAATTAGAAGAGCAAGGAATAATCTACCTGTCAGAGAGGAAGAATTCATGACCAAACAAGAGATAGAGAGCATTACAAAATGTAAAATAGATGATTTTTATCATATTGAATTTAAAAGCTTTCATACAAATAACACCAATGCAAACAAGATTGCAGGAATAGCACAAAGTTTGGAAATATTCTTCACAGCAAGTGTTTTTGATAAAGGCCTCATTTCTCAAATATATAGACAAACAACCAAATTTATGAGAATACAAGCCATTGACCAATTGATAAATGGGCAAAGGATATGACCAGGCAGTTTTTAGATGAAGAAATCAAAGCCATCTATAGGCATATAAAGAAGTATTCTAAATCACTTATGATTACCGAAATGAAAATTAAAACAACTCTGAAATACCACCTCACAGCAATCAGATTGGCTAATGTTACAAAAAAGGAAAATGATAAATGTTGCAGAGGGTGTGGGAAAATTGGGACACTAATGTACTGTTGGTGGAATTGTGAACTGATCCAATCATTATGAAGAGCAATTTGGGACTATGTCCAAAGAGCAACCAAACTGTGCAAACCCTTTGATCCAGCAATATCACTATTTGATTTGTATTGCAAAGAGATCACAAAAAAAAGAAAAGAAAAAAGAAAAATGACCTATCTTTGCAAAAACATTTATAGCGGTCCTATTTATGGTGACAAAAATATTGGAAATTTAGGGGATTCTCATCAATTGGGGAATTATTGAACAAGCTGTGGTATATGAATGTATGAAATACTACTGTTCCACTAGAAATGATGAATAGGGGGCAGAGCCAAGATGGAAGAGGGAAAGCAATGACTTGCTTGAACTCTTCCCCAAACCCCTCCAAATACCTGTAAAAAATGGCTCTAAACAAATTGTAAAGCAGCAGAACCCACAAAAAGACAGAGTGAAACAAATTTCCAGCACAAGACAATCTGAATGGTTGATCAGAAAGGCATATCGCACCAGGCGGGGAGAGGAGTGCAGATTGGCATGGACACTCAGGCCACAGTGACCCTGCAGCAGGCCTTAGAGGGCTGAATTGAAGGCAGCTGTGGAGGTTTCCAGACTTCTCAACCCATGAATGCCAAAGACAACTTAGGAGGTCAGTGGGAAAAGTCTGTGACTGAGGTGAAAGAGGAGCTAGGTCTCAGCCACAAGTGCCGAGCTTGGCCTGTGGCAGCTACTTCCTCCTGAGCTTCCAACCCACAGACTGAGGGGGAATCGAGTGGCTAATCAGAGGGGGATTGCAGATGTCTCTTTGCCAGTGCTGAGGCAGCAATCTCTTGCTCTGTTCATACTTGGATCTGGGTCACAGTTCTAAGGGTGGTCCTGGGGTGAGGAGGAGCACTGGCATGGTAAAGCTTGTTGTTTTGGTGGAGAGGAAACACCTCTCCTCTTAGCATAGCACCTTGGAAGAACTGAAAATTTACAGGTCCCTAGAAGTATCTCTAAAAACAGCTGTACAAACCCCCGAAGCTTGGGACAGTACATTCTCCACATTGGAAGCAGACTCTTACCTTAACAAAGAATTTAAAACTCAAATAATTGACAGGAATCATGAACAAACCTTGCAAAAATAGTCAGACTATATTATCTTACTTTGGTGACAAAGAAGATCAAAACATACAAGTAAAGGAGACAACAAAGTCAAAACTCCTACATCCAAAGCCTCCAAGAAAAATATGAATCAGTCCCAGGCCTTGGAAGAGCTCAAAAAGGATTTTGAGAAGCAAGTAAGAGAAGTAGAGGAAAAACTGGAAAGAGAAATGAGAATGATGCAAGAAAATCATGAAAAACAAGTCAGTAGCTTGCTAAAGGAGACCCAAAAAATACTGAAGAAAATAACACCTTAAAAAATAGCCTAACCCAAATGGCAAAAGAGGTTCAAAAAGCCAATGAGGAGAAGAATGCCCTAAAAAGCAAAATTGACCAAATGGAAAAGGAAATCCAAAAGATTACTGAAGAAAATACTTCCTTAAAAATTAGAATAGAGCAATTAGAAGCTAGTGACTTTATGAAAAATCAAGACACTGTAAAACAAATCCAAAAGAATGAAAAATTAGAAAACAATGTGAGATATCTCATTGGAAAAACAACTGACCTGGAAAATATATCCAGGAGAGAGAATTAAAAAAAAAATATTGGACTATCTGAAAGTCATGATCAAAAAAAGAGCCTAGACATCATCTTTCAAGAAATTATCCAGGAAAACTGCCCTGATATTTTAGAATCAGAGGGCAAAATAGAAATTGAAAGAATCAACTGATCTCTTCCTGAAAGAGATCCCCAAAGGAAAACTCCTAGGAATATTGTAGTCAAATTCCAGAGTTCCCAGGTCAAGGAGAAAATATTACAAACAGCCAGAAAGAAACAATTCAAATATTGTGGAAACACAATGAGGATAACACAAGATTTAGCAGCTTCTACATTAAGGTACTGCAGGGCTTGGGATATAATATTCTGGAGGGCAAGGGACATAGGATTACAGCCAAGAATCACCTACCCAGCAAAACTGAGTATAATTCTTCAGGGAAAAAAATGGTCATTCAGTGAAATAGAGGACTTTCAAGCATTCTTGATGAAAAGACCAGAGCTAAATAGAAAATTTGACTTTGCAATACAAGACTCAAGTGGAACATGAAGAGGTAAACAGGAAAGAGAAAACATAAGAGACTTATTAAGGTTGAACTGTTTACATTTCTTCATGGAAATATGGTAGTTGTAACTCATGAGACCTTTCTCAGTATTAGGGTAGTTAAAGGGAAAAATTATATGTATGTATGTATATATGTATGTATGTATATATATATATATATATGTATGTATATATATATAGAGAGAGAGATAAATAGATAGGTAGATAGATAGATAGATAGATAGATAGATAGATAGATAGATAGATAGATAGATAGATAGATAGATGATAGATAGATGGCACAGGGTGAGTTGAAGATGAAGGGGTCATATCTGGAGAATGAAATTAAGGGGTGAGAGAGGATTATACTAGGAGAAGGAGAAAGGGAGAGATAGAAAGGGGCAAATTATCTCACAAAAAAAAAACAGAAAAGAAAAGGCCCTTACAGTGAAGAGGAAACAGAGGAAGGTGAGAGGGAATGAGTGAATCTTATTCTTATAGGATTTCACTTAAGGAGGGAATAACATACACACTCAATTGGGTATGGAAATCTCTCTTACCCTACAGGAAAATGGGGGAGGGAAGGGAACAAGAGAGTAGGGGAATGATAGAGAGGAGGGCAGATTGGGAAAGGGGGTAATCAGAAGCAAATACTTCTGAGAAGGGACAGGGTCAAAACAAAGAATAGAATAAATGGGGCAGGGCGGGATAGAATTAAGGGAAATAGAGTTAGTTTTTCACAGCATGTCTACTATGGAAGTGTTTTGTATAACTGCACATGTATAATCTATATTGAGTTGCTTGCCTTCTCAATGAGGGCGGGTGGGGAGGGAGGAAGGGAGAAAATTTGGAACCCAAAGTTTTAAAAACACATATTTTAAAAAAAAGTTTTCACACACAACTGGGAAATAAGAAATACAGGAAATGGGGTACAGAAATCTTTCCTGCTCTACAGGAAAATAGAAGGGGAAGGGGATAAGAGAAGCAGGGGAGAGATAGAAGGGAAGGCAGACTAGAGGAAGGAGTGTTCACAATGCATGCCATCCTGGGGTGGGAGGAGGGGCAAGATGTGGTGAAAATTTGGAACTCAAAATCTTGTGGTAGTAAATGTTGAAAACTAAAAATAAACAAATTTATTAATTAAAAAAAGAATTGATGAATAGGCAAATTTCAGAAAAACCTGGAAAGACTTAGACAAACAGATGCAAAGTTAAATGAGCAGACCCAGGAAAACATTGTATACCATCTCAGCAACATTGTATGATGATCTATGAATGACTCAGCTCTTGTCAGCAACACAATCATCCAAGAGAAGTACAAAGGACTCACAAAGGAAAATGCTTATTTAGGTCCAGATAAAGAAGCACTAGACTCTAAATGCAAATCAAAGCATATTTTTTCACTTGTTTTTTTCTGATCTGTTTCTTCTTCCACAACTGTGACAAATGTGGAAATATATTTTATATAATAGCACATGTATAAACTATACCAAACTGCCTACCATTTTCAGAAGAGTGGAGGTAAGGGAGGAGAGGAGAAAAAATTTGGATCTCAAAATCATGTTAAAGTGAATGATAAAAATTTTTTTGATATGTAATTAGAGAAAAATAAAATATTATTTAAACAAACAAGCAAAACAAAGTTGTTGTTGCTGCTGTTGCTTCATTTAACTTTACACATAGGTTGAGTTCAAAGTTGTCTCCTTATCAATCAACTATCCTTTAGGCCAGTGGAGAAATAGTCTATTCTTTCTTCTAGGTAGCAACCCTTCAGTTAAACAACAACAATAACACATGATCACTGCCCCCCCCTTAATTTTCTCTTCTCTATGGAAAATTATTCCACTTCATTTGCCGTTCCTCTTGTGACCTGACTATAGACCATTCCCCATCCTAGGCACTTTCCTCTGAACATAATTTTGTTTTCAGGATTCTTTTTTAAAACCTAATAGAGATGGAATGAAACAGGAAACTATAGGTGTGCTCTGATCAACACAGAGTACAGGGAGTCCATTACTTCCTTTGATGTACTCTCCATCTACTGATTGCAGCAAAGTACTTCACTTGGTATTAATGAGCACAGAATCTCAGAGTTAAGATTCCATGGGCTCTGTTTTTATGGCATATGTGAAAGAAGAAAGGAAAAGGGCAAAGTAGAAAGAGGAGTAAGAGAAAAGGAAGTGAGAATAACAGTAATTTGCATTTTGATATCCCTTTGATGTTTACAGAGTTATATATTCTGAACAACCCTATGAATAAGGTAGTATATTTAAATTGAGTCACAGGAAGACCAAATGACCTGTCCATTGCTATACATAGCTAATATATGTCAGAGCTATTACTGAACTGGGGTTTTGTGATTTGATGTCTATATAAGACTCAGAAACTGATTTCTGTGGGTGATTCAGGGAGACAAAGAGACAGAGAATCAATGAATGAACATTTATGAAACATTTATTATGTTGTACCAATCACTAGGCATACAAAGACCAAAAATGACATATTATCTGCTCTCAAAACCTTGCAGTCTTTCAGGCAAAACATATAATTCTATATATTTATATACATATAGGATTATATATGTTGCACATATGTGTACTTGTGTGTATAGTTATACATGCATATATACACACACATATGCACATTAAATAACACAGAGTTAATATATAAAATAAGTAAAAGGAAATTTTCAGGGGAAGGTACAATTAGCTGAAGGGATCAGGGAAGGCTTTAAGAGGGAGGTAGTGTCTCCACTGAGTTCTGAAGCAAACTAAAAGGTGTAGTTGAGCAGAGCATTCCTTCCAGGTAGAAGACTGGTTTGCACAGAGGAACAGAGACAGGACATTAGGAATAACAAAAAGACCAGTTCATCTGAACCTCACATAAAATGAGTGAAGGTGAGCAATGCATGTTAAGATTGAAAAGATAAATTGGATCCAGATTATGAAGGACTTTAAATGCTAAATGGTGTGGGAGACTTGAGTGTGATTGTAAGCATCTGGGAAAGAGCCAGTGGTTAGAAAAAAAAAAGTTGGAGACTGCATTCTGCTGAAGAAGTCCGAAGGGTGGATCAAGGATACAAGTGAAGAAGGGCCACATCTTAAGAAGAAATTTGACAAGATATAATGGGAATTATTGAAATAATATCTAGGAACTTATGTTCCCATCCTTTCTCAGACACTTAGAATTTTTGTTGATTTTGGGCAAGTCACTTAACTTCTCTGAGGTTCACAACTTTAATCTGCATAAAGGGGGGATAATAATTGACACTACCTTACTTTGCTATTGTGCAGAAAGTGCTCAGTAAACTTTCAAACATTAAAAAAGTGCTTTGTTGTCATTAAAGGTATAAGCATGGTCCAGAGGCAGTAGACAAAAGTACCATACATTATTTTCAGGTGCTATTTACTCAACATTCCTATCATAGACCACCTGTTACTGAGGTAGTCACAGCCTCCTTCCTATAGGCAGACAGACAGACAGACAGATAGACAGATAGATATTGATATTGATATAGATATCTGTATACATATATATATCAATAGGTAGATAAATAAATAGATATATGATGAAATGAAAAAAAAAATCCTTTGACCACTATTCATTTAGATCTGAAATTCTCAGAAACCAAATTCCAGGGCTTGAGGGAAAGATTCATTTTAGTTTGCATTTAGTAAGGCCCCTTTTATGTGGAAGGCACTAAGAATACAAAATAAAAATGAAAATAAAAATTAATCCCAGCCCCTCAAAGCAAGAATTTGTTCTCCACCCCACTGGAAATTTGATCTCTGACTCTAGGTTCCCCTTTTCTTAAAATGATTTTTTTTGCCTTGTATTGCTTAGGGCTAGGTTTCCAGGACACATCTCTATTGTCTCATTATATCTCCCAGCTTCCCCCCCCCCACTTTCCAGTGCCCCTTTATAGAATGTATTCCATTAAAATGTAAACTCCTTGAAGACCAGAAGTATTTTATTTGCTTGCATATTTATTATTTATATAATTATATATTTATAATATATCATTTATACTCAGCATAGAATGCTTAGTATCATGTCTGGCTCTCTATAAATGCATAAATGCTTTTTTATCTATCTTTTTATCTATTTATCACAAGGCAGTTGCAGTCTGCTATGGGGAAACACCTAGCAGACTGACTGAAAAAAAAAACGTATCCAAGTTAACTACAAAGCAATTTAAGAAGAGAAAATAAAAGAGGTAACAATGGGTTACATCTGGAAATGACTCTTGTAAGAAGTAACAGTCAATCAGTCTACAGACAAGGATATTTTGGAGCTTGCTCTAAAATCAATCAATAATCAATAAACATTTATTAAGCACCTACTATATGCTAGGTACTCTACTAACCTGTGGATTCTATATACTCCAATTGTGAAATTTTCAATTTCACCACTCACACCTCAGAAACTGGAAAATTCTACAAATCAGGACAATTAATTGTATTGTTGATGGTTGACTTAATAAAATTATTTGGGAAATATGAAGAATACAGATTGTGCTTTAAAACGTGTCTTATATGCACTCCCCCTATCCACACAGAGCTGACCGTTAAACATTTACCAGGATATTACTGGTCTATAAGCATTATTCCTTGCCTACTATGTTTTCAGAGCTGTGTAAAACATTTTGAATAGAGGTGGACATTCCAAGGGGTGGAAGGATGGAAATTAAAAGTGTGATGGGACAACTGCAAAGGCAGGCAGTTGGGAGATAGAATGATGTTTAAGGAGCACTCCAGGGATAGCAGTTGGCTAGACCATAGAATTGTTTGTGGAGTAGTAGGAAATAAAGTCAGCTGATATAGGTTGGAGCCAAGTGAAGGACTTGAGATTTCAAACATAGGAATTTGTATTTTATCCAGAAGGCATTAAGAAAGCAACTGAAGCATCCTGAGCAGAGGGACGATCAGTCAGAACTGTCATTCAGGAAGATCTAATTAGCATCTAGGTGAAGAATAGGGGGCAGCTAGGTGGCGCTGCAGTGGATAGAGTGCTTGGCCTGGAGTTGGAAAGACTCCTCTTCCTGAGTTCAAATCTAGTCTCAGACAATTACTAGCAGAATGATCCTGGGTAAGTCATTTAACCCTGTTTGCCTCAGTTTCCTCATCCATAAAATGAGCTGGAGAAGGAAATGACAAACCACTCCAGTATCTTTGGCCAAAAACAAAACAAAACAAACAAACAAACAAACAAAACCCACAAATGGTGCTGGGCATGACTCAACTGAACAGCAGCAGCAATGGAGAACAGGTAAGAGGGGGAGAAACTAGCAATTATGATTTGTTCAGCTCCAAGGTCTTTAACTTGTGGTCTCTGAATTTGTTAAAAAAATATAATAATTTTAATAGAATTTGTTTTCTTTGTAATCCAAGGTATTTTACTTTACGCATTTCAAAACGAAATTTTGAGAAGTGGCCCAGAGGATTCACCAGACTGCCAAAGAGGTCTGTGGAAACACCATCAGAATGAAAGAAGGAAAGAACAGACTAAAGAAGAATGCTTACCTTGGCCTCGAAGAGTTCCAAGTGATCATTAAATCAACAGAAATTACTTATGACATTTTTGGGTTCACAAAGCACTTAAGGTCACAGTATCCAGAATTTGGAACTGGGAGGTGCCTTAATGGTCATACAGTTCAGCATCTTTATTTCAAAGATGGGATAACAGTCCCAGAGAGCTAAGTAATGTGTCCAGAGTCATATAGGTAGTTAAGTGGAAGACACAGAATTCAAACCCTGGTCCCTGACTCCAAATTCAGACTTCTTTCCACAGTACCATACAGTTAATATTTTAAGATGATTGAGGGTTACCCCTTGGACATTCTCTAATCTAGAAATATTCTGCCCTGTAATAGTGCCAGGAATCAATCATTTACCCATTAATAATCTGGAGTGGTTTCATTATTCACAAGGGTTGGTATTGTTCAGTGGAGAGGAATTTTATTTTCAAATGTTTCTTTGGAATCATTTAAATTAAAGTGACAGCCTATTAAAATTCCTCAGGCAAATGAGTTTGTTTGTTAAAAGCAAGTGGGAAGTCATGGTATGGGGGGTGCTAATTGCTCGGTTTCATTCATTGTAGAAGAATGGTGCTGGAAAAGATCACTAGTTAATCAGGGAATCAAGAAATCCTGGGTTCCAGGGGCATCTCTGCCATTAGGACATATTATGATGTTGGGTAAGTTATTTAAACTCTCTATTCAAATGGGAAACATAATTCCTCCCCCACTGACTGCCACAGATAGTGTGGTATCAAGGTCTGGGAATTAGCCTGGAACTCAGAAAAACCTGGGTTTGAATCCCACCCCTAGCAGCTAGGTGGTGTAGTGGAGAGAGCATCAGGAAGTCTTGATTTCAAATCTAGCCTCAGACACATACTAGCTGTGTGACCCTCAGGAAGTCATTTAACCCTCTTTGCCTTAATTTCCTCATCTGTAAAATGAGCTGGAGAAGGAAATGGCAAACTACTCCGGTGTCTTTGCTAAGAAAACCCCAAATGGGGTCATAAAGAGTCAGACAAGACTGAAAGGACTAAATGACAAGCCGCCACATATTGGCTTTGTAACCCTAGCTTAACCTCTCAGGGCTATAGGAAACCTTCTAAGACTGTTACAGAATGGATAGATAACGATAGTGGTAAAAGGAGTTCTCACACCCAAGAATTATTTATCCCTCTAAAATCATGTATTCAGTTCTCTTGTTCACAATTCCTCCTACCTCTACCTTCTTCCTAGGATGATGCTTAAGTGAGAGACTGGACAAATTAACAGCAATGTTAACATGTAAGGTGAATAGTAATAGTAGTGTGGCATCCAGTCACCAGCATAGAGCTGGTTATGCAGGGTAGCATGTTGGTGCTCTTTAGTGATTTCAGTTGTGTTTGACTCTTTGTGACCCTGATTGGGATTTTCTTGGCAAAGATACTGGAGTGGTTTGTCATTTCCTTCGCCAGCTCATTTTACAGATGAGAAACTGAAGCAAAAAGGGTTAAGTGACTTGCCCAGGGTCACATAATTAGTAAGTGTCTGAGATTAGATTTGAACTTTCTGACTCCAGGTCTTTCTGGATTCCAAACCTAGTGTTCTAGGCAACGTACCACCTAGCTGCCCACAGATATGCAATAACCCAGATGGGACTCAAACCCACATACTGTCATCGAGCTGTTCTTGAAATGTTGAGGTAGACAGACAGTGTGAGATAACATTTACTAGAGTGATTTCTCCTGGGATTCAAATTTGGGGAAAGATGTTGCTCAGCTAGAGAACGTCCAGAGAGGTAGAAAACAAAATTAGTGAAGGACCTTGAGCTTATTATATCTTATGAAGATCCATTTAAGGGAATGGAGATGGTTAGATTTGGGAAGAGTACATCCTCTCCTGTCCCTCACCCAGCTTTCCACCCGCTGCTGTCCCAGTAGAGTAGAAGATCTTTGAGATCAGGCTCTGTTTCATTTCAGTCTTTGTATCACCAAAGCCTCCCACAGTGTCTCAAACATAATAAGTGCTTCCTAAGTCATTTTTGATTGATTGACTGACTGGGTGGCGGGGCAGTAGTCTTAAGTATCCGAAGGGCTACTTCTGGAACCTGTGCTGATCTATTCAGCTGCTCCCTCTTCAGTGAAATCTTCCTTATTTTTCCAGTACATTGGATGAGGGAACTAGGGAAGTTTATCTTAACAGGAACATGACAACTTTGTTAAAGCATTTGAAGGACTTTTATGGATGGGTGGCTAGCTGATAGAGAATTGGGTGTAGAATTAAGACTCATCTTAATGAATTCAAATACACACTTACTAGCAGTGTGATATTGTCCAAGTCACTTAACTTCATTTGCCTCAGTTTCCTCATCTGTAAAATAAGCTGGAGAAGAAAATGGCAAGCCAGTCCAGTATCTCTGCCAAGAAAACCTCAGATGGGATGATGAAGGGTCAGACACGCCTGAAATAAAATGGATGTAAGAGGAGCTAGATTTGTGTTTAGGCTGAAAGGGCAGAAGAAAGAGTGATAGCATCAGACTTTATGTTGATGCCAGAAAAAAAAATCCTAGCAATTAGAGCTATCCAGAAGTAGAATGGTCTGCTTCAGCAAACTGATGGGGCTTCTCTTCCAGACTGGAATGCTGCCTGTAACATACATCGTGGCCGGGATTCCTTTTAGGGTTGGAATAGATGGACACTGAGGTCGTCTCCAATGCTGAAAATATCTGAATCTCTGATCCAGTAGTGCTTTGTGGTAATAGATCATTAGAGTCCAAAAGTTTGGGTTCAAATCCAGCCCTACCAGTAAGTAACTGTGTGCCAATCACTTTCTTTCTCTGAGTTCCCCCTTCAGTAAATAAAAGAAGTAGGGAAGAAGGTTGGCCCACGTGATCAGCACAATGACTTCCAGCTCTTCCCTCCTGTGCATCTAAATGTCTTTCTGATGTGCCCACCACGAAGGCAGATCCGGAGGTATTGGAGCTGTAATAGCAAGCCTTTGAAAGCCTGAAAATGAAGCCTGCAAAGCTCCCGGCATGGGAGGACTTAATAATGCAGAAGTTACTCTTTGAATAGAAAATGGCTCCTAAAAGATTCCACTTTATGCAGGTTCAGGCTTGCTCAGCCAGATCCTCCTGTCTGACTTTGAATTTGCATTCCACTTGTCTAGGCTCCCTTCACTGATTGCGTGACAAATAGGTTCCCATTACAATGCCTCTGTGCCTCTTCTTGCCTCCGTGGCTGATGTCTTGTGTGCATATGTTAAACAGGAAAGGCAAGGGGAGGTGGCTGCCCACTCTAAGCAGGGGCAGGAATGTGGAGGAAGGCCCTCTCCTAGCAGATCAGCGTCTGAAATTCCACATCGAGACTACTGTCCCTTTTGTTCAAATCAAAGAGGCAGCCAGGTGGTACAGTGTGTAGAGCAATGAACTCAGAATTAGGAGGACTTCACCCGACTTCACATCTGACCTCAGACTCTTACTAATCATATGATCCTAAGCAAGTCACTGACACATCTCTTTGATTTAAGTTCCTCAAGTGTATTATGGGCATAATAACAGCACCCACCTTCCAAGATTTTAATAAGAATAAAAAGCAGATCATACTTACAAAGTGTTTTAGAAACTTTAAAAGTGCTCTATAAATAAGAGCTATTATTAAATCAAACAAAGTTTCTATCACTTATTACCTCCAGGCAGAGTAATGTGTGATATAGAAGTAAGAGCATTAGAACACGAGACATGGGTTCTAATCCTGGTAAGACTGTTTACTAGTTAAATAGAAGGTGCTTAACAGCTCTGTACCTCTTTCTTCATCTGTAAAATGGAGAAACTGGAATATTGATCCCCACCTACCCCACCAGGTAGATACAGTAGTAGTGATAGCCACTGTAACAGTAGTTACTAATAATAGTAGCTATAATAGCAAGGATAATTGACTTAATCCACTGAAGTTTACAAAACATTTTACAAACATTACTGAATTTAAACTTCACAAGAAACCTATGAATTTAGATGTGCATAGAATGTAGGTGGTGGCTGGCATGTGGCCTTTCCCCAAAGTCTGAAGTAACCTTAGAGGTCACTCAGTTCACTGCTCTTATCCCTACTCCCCTTCGACCCTACCAAGAGAAGGCCATGTTCCCACAAGATGTGCCCGATTGCACACCTCTACTTGCTGATTAGATGTTGCAGGTATCATCATTCCACTTTACAAATGGAGACAGAAAGGATCAAAGAGGTTGTTTCTTACCGATGGTCACACAGCTAGTGAGTGTCAGAATTTAAACCAAAGAAGAGGGGGAGGAAGGAGGAAGAGATTAAGAATATATGGAGTACCTACTCTCTGTCAGTTACTTTACTAAATGCATTTATAAATACCTTCTCCTTTGATCGTCACAATAAACCTCGGAGGTAGATGTTAGCCTCATTTCACAGATGAGGAAACTGAGGCAAACAAAAGTTAAGTGATCTGGGTCACATAGCTAGGAAGTGTCTGAGGCCAAATTTGAACTCAGGTTTTCCTGATTCTAGGCCCA
The DNA here is from genome assembly GCF_900497805.2 of Vombatus ursinus. Classification (NCBI taxonomy): domain Eukaryota; kingdom Metazoa; phylum Chordata; class Mammalia; order Diprotodontia; family Vombatidae; genus Vombatus; species Vombatus ursinus. The sequence continues at coordinate 5,390,193 of NW_020954844.1, forward strand.
ATGCTCTAACCATTGCTACATCTCTTTGCCAAATAATTCCTACTTCTAAGCTTCTCTAGTCATCATGCCATGTATTTTGAACCTCAAATTAGAAAATGTCTGCAAAAAACCTAGTAAAGGATGAAATGTTACACAAATCTAAGCATTAGGATGACATTATCAGTCAAGGACACTTCAGCATCAATGAATTTTTTAGAACCTTTCCTGCAGTCAAATGTTATACGTGAAGGAAGCAGAGATAATAGGAGAGCCTGAGGAAGGTGCATGTTCAGGAAGGCAGAAAAGAAAGACTGAAGATTCTGAAACCTAACCAATTTTATTAAAACAAAAAAGTGAGGTCACATTTCCAATTTTTTTTTTACCTTTTTATATCAACAAGCATTTGTTTTCTTTCCCTTCCATAGATAAATAGTAAAGAAGCACAGCTAATTGTTGAATGTTAGCTCTCCACTTCATGGGGAGGGCAAAGACGGTGGCTGCAGTGCTTGGAGAACCCAGTGACATCTCACACTAAATCCACTCAAAGTCAGTCAATCAATCAACAAGCACTTGTTAGACATGGCACTATGCTCTTGCTATTCAGTTGTGTCTGACTCTTCATGACCCCGTTTAGGGCCTTCTTGGCAAAGATACTGGAGTGGTTTGCTATTTCCTTTTCTAGCTCATTTTACAGAATAGGAACTGAAGCAAATAAGGTGAAGTCACTTGCCCAGGGTCACACAGCTAGCAAGTGTCTGAGGCCAGATTTGAACTCAGGTCTTCCTGGCCCAATGCTCTATCCACTGTGTCCACCTAGCTGCGTTATAAAAATAAATGACAGTAACATGATGTCTGCCCTCAAGGAGCTCACATTCTAATTCAAACAACTATGTACATAAAAGATAGTCATAGAATAAAAGCATCCTGAGGGAAGGAAGGAAACAAGCATCTATTAAATGCCTACTATGTGTCAGACACTGTGCTGAGCACTTTATAAATATTGTTTCATTTATCTTCCCAATAATACTGGGAGGTAGGTGCTATTTCCCAGTTAAGGAAACTGATATAGACCAAGGTTAAGTAACTTGGTCAGAGTCACATAGTTAGTGAGTGCCTGAAGCTAGATTTGACCTCAGGCTTCCCTGACTTCTATTTCCTAGGTTACCTAGCGGCTATTGGTATATACTACCAGTTGGAAAGTCTGCAAAGGGCATTTTACAGAATAAAACAAACAAGCAAATAAATGAATGAATAAGTAAATAAATGAATTAATAAACAAATGAATAGATGGATGAATGGATGAATGGATGGGTGGATGGGTAATAAATAAATAGATGCATAAATAAATTTAGAGTACCCAGATAAAAGTTAATCACAGAGGGAAGACACCAGCAGTGAGAAGAACTGGGAAAGGCTTTTTACAGAAGATGGGACTGAGTTGAGTTTTGAAGGAAATTAGGACATGTGGGTGAGAAGGTGACATAGATTTTCTAGGCATGTAGATTTTCTGTGAAAAGCAACAAAGTTGAGAGATAGAGCTTTGTGTGCCAAGATGAGCAGGAGGGTCAATTTTGTTGGACTTTAGATTGTGTGGGGAGGAGAGTAAAGTTTAAGAAGGAGGGAGAAGTAGGGAGGGATTAGGTTGCAAAGGATGGAAAAGCCAGAGATGAATTTCTATTTGACACTGGAGGTAATATACAGTGGACAGAGAACACACAATATTGTTAATGGGATTCTTCAAGCCATCCCTTATACTCTCACAGATCTAGTTATGGAGAGAAAGGGAAATGAGGGGAGTCTGGCAGGATTTTTTTTGTATAGGGAAGAAACTGAGGATCCCAGAGTCCATTTGCCCTATGGGGATGCTGTTATGTTCAACTTTCTCCTGGGAGAGAAATCATCAGAAGGCTTCTTTTCTATGTTTTTTTTGACATATCTGGGATCTGTAGCCAGGTTCCCAGGTTGCCAGTAGCCTGAATTCAGTATAAGGCACACCACAAATGGCTGGTTTTGTAGTGAATGTATAGGCTTAGCCCTGCTGCAGGTCTAAGCTAATATTTCTGAGTCCATTCTGTCTTTCTTAGGATGGGCTATGTATTAATACATAACTCAGCCAGGGGAAATACAGAAAGACTCTTAACCCTGAGCATAGAAACAGAGTTACTATAAACTCATTTTTATCCCCAGCACCACATACAGACTACCCCTATTGCTGAGCATAGACTCTCTCCCAGTCTCAATCACAGCTTGATTCCCTACCCTAATATTAATATTATTTATTATTAGCCTAATTATTATTAGCTGAATATTAACCAGTTGCTTCTAACCTTGGCTCAATGTAGATTGATTCCAAACACCTCCATATCCACATGACCACTGATCATAGGAAGTACCGAAGAACCAGAAGTAATCCTTAGAAGATGCAGTGAAGCAAATTGAGGTTAGGATTGCACCTAACAGTCAAAAGTACAGTGTCCAAAAAATACAATGGCCTATCTTGAGTGGTAGTGAGCTTCCCATTGGTGGAGGTCTTCAAGATACTATTTGTGAATGTTAGAATGAGAGTTCCTTGGGATGTTTGGGTTGGACTTGAATACTAACATCCCTTCTAACTTGCAAATTCTGTGATTCAGGTGGCAAAAGAAAGTGGTTTGCTCATTGCAACAACTCTCTGTGCCACCAGAAACACAACTCAGTACATGGCCTATTTGTCAGTAAACCAGGCCATATTGTTATAGGAGTTATGGCAGTAGTCCTCATCATTATGAGTCATTAGTCAGTGAAACTCCAAGAATATTTCACTTTGGTTGCTTACCTTTCCCAATATTCAAAGAAAACCTATTATCATTGCAAAGACTGTACAAAAATTGCTTCCCTGTGCAAACTGCTCAGGAAATATCTATTTTAATTTTCTAATTAGGCTGGATCATAGGGCTGGAAATGAAATGAAGGGATTATTTTGACTATTCCCCATAGAGCTAGGGCTGGATTATTTCAGTGCTCCACGTACAGTCTCCCTTCTCAATTCTTTCAACCCCAACCATCCTCCAAGGCTGTGAAAAGTATGTGAGTGTGAGGAGCAGGAGTATGGGGATGGGGAAGTGTAAAGTAGATCTCTAAGGACACTTACTGCTCTCAGTCAGTCAATTAACATTTATTAAGCACCTACTGTGTGCCAGGCACTGTGGTAAACATTGGAAATATGAAAAAGAGGCAAGACACAGTTCTTGCCCTCAAGGAGTTCATAATCTATATTCTATGTGTCTAAATATTTGGAAGGATTAGAAGTTATCAATGTAGCATGATTAAGAGGCTTAACACTCGGCAGCACAGTAAAGTAGAAAGGATATCAGATTTGAAATAAGAAGTTCTAAGACTGAGTACTGGCCTTGTCAGTTACGAGTTAAGTGATCCTGGACAAGGCACTCACATTGTCTGGGCCTCAATTTTCACTGAAAGCTATAAATGGCAATTTTTGCTCCTAGGATAAGTGGTATGAAATCACATTGGAATTAACTTCTCAAGACAACTTTAGTCAAGAAAGGTGGTTACCTTGATATACCACCAAGAAGGGGCAGCTAGGTGGCACAGTGGATAGAGAACCAGCCCTGGAGTCAGGAGGACTTGAGTTCAAATCCAACCTCAGATACATAACACTTACTAGCTATGTTACCATGGGCAAGTCACTTAACCCCATTGCCTAGTAAAGAGAGAGAGAAAGAGAGAGAGAGAGACAGAGAGACAGAGACAGAGAGAGAGAGAGATACCACCAAAAAACTGCTTCTGGGAAGGTGACAACTAGGTTGGAGGATGGGGAGGACATCCAAGAAAAAGAGATGGAGGCTTATGACATCTGGTAGGGGGGTGATGGGAAGAAGAAACCCTAGATGCCCAGATCTAGTTATGTTTCTGCTCTTCTCATCTCTAAAGTGAGACTGATTGGATTGAATAATCTCTATCTTTTAGCCTTTGCATTCTATGAATGTCTGAAAACACTTGTCCCCACCCCCAATATCTTGTATAGTGGCTACCTTAAGTTCAAGTAATTCTACCATTATTCGTCTCTTTTATCTAGAGTTTTGTGTTCACTAGAATCCCCTGATGAAATATAGAAGTAGAGAAAAAAATACAAAAGCAGATTAGTGTCCAACTTTGTTGGTTAATATACGATAAGCCTATTTTTGAACAGTCTCTGTTGTTAATGAACTTATATTTTTACTGGGGTAAGACAAGGAGAGGTGGGATTGGGGGGCATCATGTATAGAGATAAATAATTACAAAATAAACATGATACAAATTTCCTACTAAGGTAATCCAAATAACTGAGGAATTCAAGAAAAGATTTCTTGTAGGAGGGGGAATGAGCTGAGCTTTGACAACTGGAGGGATGGGCAAGGGGTGGATAGAGGGAATTCTTGGTTAGAGTTCTTGTTAATTGAAGTTTTGAAGCTCCAAAGACTCCAACAAAGCATTGCCAATAAAACTTGCCTCCATTGGGACTTGAGCTCACTGATTTCTGGGTATAGCTGGTGTGGTATCTCTAAGGGAAGAACTTTAAAATTCCCTTTCAAATGATCTGTTGGGGATTTCTGTTATTCAGAAATAATATCAAAATAATACTTTTGTGAATTCACCGTGAATGAATTTGACACATATAGTTGCCTAACATAAAATGTTAGGTTTGTCCAGAATAAGATTAATGCCTGGAGTTTCTCCCTAAACCTGAGCTGTTTGAAGGAAATTGGCCAGCCCCCAATGTTCAGCCCAACTCTGTCTCCCTCAATAACTGTCCCATATACTTCATACAATTAGAAATTTTGCTCCCCAGCCCCAAAGACATTCCATTGTTGTTTTGATAAACGTTTTTTCTTTTCTTTTCTTTTTCTTTTTTTTTTCTTCTTCAGTTTTCGCAAGGGAAAAAAAGTAATGCGGTTTGTTTTATTTCTCACCATTATAGAAGTAGGTTGAACCAGAGTAAGCAGCCTTTAGCACTCATTCATTACTAAATGGGGAGGTAAAATCTCAGATTTGGAAAGGACTTCAGAGTTTGTCTAATGCAGCCCACACTTGAGGAGAAATTTCTTCTACCACCATTCTTGTCAAATTGTTCATCTAATCTAATAATTAAAACCTCTAGTGATGGAGAACTCACTACCTCCCAAGGCAGCCTACTTCATATTTGGATAGCTCTAATTGCTGGGAAATTATTTTATTTCTTCCTTATATTAAACATATATTTGGATCTCTGTAATGTCTGCTGAAGTCTCTAAGCTGTACTCTGTAGGACTAAAAATTCTGTTTTGTTTTTCTTTCTTTAAGCAACCCCTCATTTCATAGAATTTCCATGAATGTTGATACTAGATCACAAAATAAAGTTAAAAAGGAAATTAGAGAGGATATAATCTGACTTTCTCTGTCCCTCTGTCTGTCTGTCTCTCTCTCTACACACACACACACACATACACACACAAACACACATACACACATACACACATATAGATGTGTGTATATATACATATACATGTATACATGCATTATGTATATGCATGTCTGTATATATGTATGTGTATACATATATACAAATATAGGTCTACGTATTGTGTATATGTGGAGAGAGAGAGAGAGAAAGAGAGAGAGAGAGAGAGAGAGAGAGAGAGAGAGAGAGCGAAAGAGATGATAGATATACAAGTGAGGAAACTGAGGACTAAGGAACTTCTACTGCAATTGCCCATCTTCACACAGTTAGTCAATGTCAGAACAAAGGTGTGAATCTTGGTCTTCTGGATCAAAATACAGTGTTATTGTTGTTGTTTTCCTATTGCATCCCAATAAGTCTTAAGTCTTATTTAACAAACCCTACTTCTCAGTAAGGAAATTAAGTGTCAGCTAATGCAGGAGAAAATAGGCTTAAGGTAGAAGTGATAACCATGTTCAATTTTCCAATGCTAATATTTAATGACTCTGTGCACTTGAGCAATTTATTTACCTTTTTTGACCCTCAGTTCCTTCAACTGTGAATTTAAAGCACCTACTATTTACTTCACAAGGTTGTTGTGAAGAAAGGACTTTTAAAGCATTTGGTACTAGAGATCACAGGTACTGCTGCAACACCCAGTTGACAGTCACTGAAACATGAAACATGAGTCAGGAAGACTTTGAAGAGAAACATTTCACTTCTGGGTGAATGACAGCACTTAAAGAGGTACTTCATGCTTCTTTTAGGCAACTGTATGGCCAATGCCATTTTTTTATTCATGCCATTAGTTAATAAATACCTGGCTAAGTGATGGGTATATTATGGCATTCTTAAAAAAAATTATATATATATATATGTATATATATATGTGAGTATATATATATACATACATACATATATATATATAATATATATATATTATATATATACATGTTTGTGTGTGTGTATATATATATGGACAAACCCCACCCTGAAGCTCTTTTTCGCATGTTGTGAATTTAGGGCCTCTCCTGGTGGGCCATGTATGTTACAGCTCTGCTCTGAAGGACTTGGGATTTGGGGATCTCCTCGTGATGGCAGGGGATGGAAGTGGTACTATATGATTTTAGAAGTAATGACTGATTCTGCTCTCTTGAATTCTCTTCATTTTTGTCTCTGTAATATATACATTGTTACTCTCTCTTTATGAACAGAAGGGTGAGGAAGATGCCTACCTTCACAAAAGTGACACTTACATGTGGCAATTGGAGCAGAGGTTCAGTTTGGTGATTTTAAACCTTCTCACCTGGCTACTTTTTCTGCTTTATATTTCTTTCCCTGACCATAAGTGACCAGAGAGTGATTCCAAGATGGACATTTCCAGTCTTATATGCATCCCATAAGAGTTTAATAGATCAGAAGACCTATAATGATTCTTGGAAGAGAGATGAAAGCTTAGTGAATCCAACTTCCTTTCTCTCTAGAAGATTTGGGCCTTGGAGAATGGTCTAAAGCAAAAAGTACTCAGCTTTTCTATTAACTGTCATGGACACCAGTCTGGGGAAACCTAGGGAACTTTTTTCAGATTTTTTTTCTTTTACATTTATAATTGCAGGCAATGCTAATTTTCAGTTAAACATTAGTGAAAATAATGATGGAATTTTTCCCAATCCAAGTTCGCACCCCTCTTGAAATCTATCAACTCCAGTTTCAAGAGGAGAGAAACAGAAGGAGGGAATGAATGTTTATTAAGTGCCTACTATGTGCTAAACACTATGTAAGCACTTTAAAAATATCATCTCATTTGATCCTCACAACAATCCTGTGTGGTAGACAGTATTATTATCCTCCCCATTTTACAGCTTAGAAAAATGAGGCAGAAAACAATTAAATGACTTGACTAAGGTCACACACAGCTAGTAAATGTCTGAAGCAAGATTCAAACTCAGGTCACTCTGACTCCAGACCCAGTGCTCCATTCACTGGGCTGCCTATAGGCATATATCTGTTTTTCTTTGAACGTGACATCATTAGTAGGAGATATTTGTTGGGTTATATCTCTATAAGTAGCAATAGGACAAACTGATTCATCTGCATTTCATTCTCTCTTCTTCCTTGTAACCAGGAGCACGTGTTCAAAAGGACATAAACACAAAGGCCTGGACAACATGAGAGGAAATTTGGGAGGGTCTTCACATTTCTGTAAGACTTCAGTGCATTCTATCTAGAGCCTTGTTTCAGCACAAAGTCCTAATATAGGAATTAAGTTTGTCACATGAGTAAACAGATGAAGCATCATAATATAAAAATGTAATGTTATGAGTTATAAAAAAAGCAAATATGTAAACCCAGGAGATTGAGAATAACTACAGTAAACACAGAGACTCAGATGAAGTAATGCATTGACTACAAGAATCCAAGAGTGCTTGAGGTAATGTAGCAAGAGATAAATTATGTAATTAGGCCTCTTGAAGGAAATATTTGCATATATAATATTATAAAATATATTCAATGTTACATAATATATTAGATACATGGAGAGAGAGAAGAGAAGAGAAAAGAATAAACAGCTTATTAAAGAAGATACAAAATTTCAGCACAGACATGAGCATGCTGAAAAAAAAAACAAAACAGAACTCACTTCAATGAATAAACCAAAACAATAATAGAGCAAAGTCAGAAGACTGAGCTTCCCTGCTACATATAAGGATAAAGTTTAGAAATGTGTCCAAGGTGAGAACACCAAAATGAAGCATTAGGGAAGCTGGCAAAGAGGAAGAATATGGGAAGGGAAAGGAAAAGAAATATCTAGACAGCTCAGAAATTCTGTTCACCTGACCTCACCCTTTGCTTCCATCACCTGTATGGCTAGATTGCCACGTATATAGACTATTTGGCCTGGAGTCCAGAAGATATGAGTTCACATCCAGTGTAAGAAACTTACTAGCCATGTGACCCTGAGCAAGACACTTAACTTGTTTCCCTCAGTTTGTTCGGCTATAAAATGGGGAATAATAACAATACCTACCTTGTAGGGTTGTTTGTAAAGCTATTAGCACAATGCCTGGCACGTAGTACGTGTAATATAAATGGTTTTTTTTCCTTCTTTCTTCCTCCAATTTATTCTATATCAGGATTTGTAGACATTGAGGTTTCCTCTTGCTAATATTCAGACTTGGCATTCAATACAACAACCTGGTGCAGCTGAGGCAGGATTTATGCCTCTTACTGAACCCTTGCAGATATCACCATCTACACCATTGTTCAAAAGTGGCAGATTTACGAAGAATTGATTGTATTCCTGGAGTGAGAGATGAAAGCACATATCCAATGGACACAGCAGCTTTTATGTTCAAGTGGTGGGCAACGCTGTCTGCTTAATATTGGGAGGAGGAATGAGGGAGCTAAACTGCTTGTGGTTAGAAGTGAGAAAGAGGATTTGAGTATGTTGGGAGATGATTTTCCTTGTCATTTATTTCCTATACTCTTTGAGTCATTACCTTTTCCATTGAATTAATAGTTCCCTCTTGGATCTAATGTTTTAGCCTGGTATATTAGTAGGAATTCTCAAGCAGTGGTTTTGAGTAGATGTCCCAATTCATGCCATGAATCTGAGTTAGTTTTCATTCTTTTACTCAAAGAACTTCAAGAATGTCTTATAATTTACCAAGTAAAACATTAATCTTGGCATGGAAAGCCTTCTGTAATCTGATTTCATTTTCTTATTAACTTTACCTCTATTGCATCATATTCTTATCCTTTCTTTCTCCATCAAAATAGACTAGTTACACCCTTATCTGGTTCTTGTCCTTTTCTATATCTATACCTGAAAGGAATTCCCTTGTCTCTTCATCTATGATTATTGAATTCCTTTCCTTGTTTTAGAGTTCGGTTTTGATGTTATCTCCTCCATGAAACCTTCCTAGAGTACCCCAACTTTTTGTTACTTAACTGAATTTTTCTTTAGAAAAGTGGTTTTTTTTTAGAATTCCCAAGTTCTTTAGATCAATTAGGAACAGATTGCTTATTTTGAGTAGTTATGGTGGTCAGACTTGCATACTCAGTGCACAGCAATTCATATAAAATGCTTCAGCCTTAACATTTAAAAATACACCATAGTAAGAACAATGCAAATTTGGAGAAAGTTTTAAGGTTTACAAAGCATTGTCCTTTCTACTATCCTCTGCAAATGGTATTGGTCTCAATTGTAGAGATGAGAATGAAAAAGTCTAAGTGATTTTCCAAGATCACACATATAGTCAGCACTAGACGTTGGATTCAAATACCCAGGGGTCTCTAGCTCAAAGAATGAAAACTCTTTTTTCCACCACACCACACTTTTTTTTTTTTTTACTATTTTATTTCCCCCCAATTACATGTAAAAAACAATTTTAACATGCATTTTTAAAACGTTGAGTTCCAAATTCTCTTCCTTCCTCCCTCCCCACCCACCCTTATTAAGAAGGCAAGTAATTTGACATAGGTTATGCATGGGTAATCATGCAAAACACATCCATTATAGTTATGCTGTGAAAGAAATTGCAGACAAAAAAACAACCTCAAGAAAAATAAAGAATTTTTTAAAGTATGATTCAATCTGTATTCAGACACCGTCAATTCTTTCTCTGGGGATGGGTAGTATTTTTCATCATAAGTCCTTCAGAGCTGTCTTGGATTATTGTATTGCTGAGAATAGTTAAGTAATTCACAGCTGATCATCTTACAATATTGTTGGTTCTTTCTATACAGTCCATTTCATTTTGCATCAGCCCATGCAAATCTTTCCAGGTTTTTCTGAGAGCATCTTGCTCATCATTTATTACAGTATAATAGTATTCCATCATAATCATATACCACAACTTCTTCAAACATTCCCCAATCGATGGATCCCCCAATTGGGGAATGTTTGAAGAAGTTGTGGTATATGATTACGATTTCTAATTCTTTCTCACCAGAAAAAAGCTGCTATAAATATTTTTGTACATATAGTTCCCTTTCCTTTTTGGTTTTATCTCTTTTGGGATACAGAACTAATAGTAGTATTGCTATATCACAACTCTACCAACAACGCATTAATGTCTCATTTCTTTCACATTCTCTCCAACATTTGTCATTTACCTTTTCTGTCATATTAGCCAATCTAATAAATATGAGGCAGTACCTCAGAATTGTTTTAATTTGCACATTTCCAATCAATAGTGATTTATTTTTTTAATATGGCTATCAGTAGCTTTGATTACTTCATCTGAAATGATCATGTCTTTCGATCATTTATCAATTGGGGAATGGCTCTTATTTAAATATTTTTGAATAGGTTCTCTATATGTTTGTGAAATGATGCCTTTATCAGAAAAACTTGCTTCAATTTTTTTCACTGTTGCTATTGTTAACTGTATTTCCCTCCACCCCTCCTTTTATTCTAATCTCTCTCCCTTCTTTTACCTTGTCCCTCCTCAAAAGTATTTTGTTTCTGACAATCCCCACCCCCAGTCTGCTTTCCTTTCTATCACCTCCCCTTCTCCTCCTACTTTCCTGTAGGATAAGATAGATTTCTATATTCAATTGAATGTGTATGTTATTCCTTCCTTGAGCTAATGCTGATGAGTGTAAGGTTCAGTCACTCCCTCTCATGTCTTCCCTCTTCACCTCTTGTAAAAGCTTTTTCTTGCCTGTTTTATGTGAGATAATTTATTCCATTCTGACTGTCTCTTTCCCTTTCTGCCAGTACATTCTTCTCTCACCCATTAATTTTATTTTTTAGATACCATCCCTTCACATTCAACTCACATATGTGCCCTCTGTCTCTATATATTCCTAACTACCCGAATGATGAGAAAGGTCTTATAAGTTACAAATATCATCTTTCCATGTAAGAATATAAACAGTTTAATCTTATTAAGTTCTTTATGATTTCCCTTTTCTGTTTAACTTTCTATGTTTCTCTTGAGTCTTGTATTTGAAAGTCAAATTTTCTATTCTGCTCGGTCTTTTCATCAAGAATGCTTGAAATTCCTCTATATCATTAAATATGCATTTTTCCCTGGAAGGATTATACTCAGTTTTCCTGGGCATATGATTCTTGCTTGTAATCCTAGCTCTTTTGCCCCATGGAATACCATATTCCAAGCCCTCTAATCCTTTAATGTAGAAGCTGCTAAATCTTGTGTTATCCTGACTGTAGCTCCACCATATTTGACTTGTTTCTTTCTGGTTACTTGTAATATTTTCTCCTTGAACTGGGAACTCTGGAAATTGACTATAAAATTCCTGGGGGTTTTCATCTTGGGATTTCTTATGAGAAGTAATCAGTAATCAGTAGATTCTTGCAATTTTTATTATACCCTCTTGTTTCAGAATATTAGGACAGTTTTCCTTGATAATTTCTTGAAAGATGAGGTCTTTTTTTCATCATGGCTTTCATATCGTCCAGTAAATTTTAAATTATCTCTACTGAATCTATTCTCCAGGTCAGTTGTTTTTCCAATGAAATATTTCACATTTTCTTCTATTTTTTTATTCTGTTTTTGTTTTGTTTTATTATTTCTTGATTTCTCACAAAGTCATTACCTTCCATTTGCTCCATTCTAATTTTTAAGTAATTATTTTCTTCAGTGAACTTTTCCATCTGCCAATTCTGTTTTTTAAGGCATTCTTCTCCTCATTGGCTTTTACCATTTTACCATTGGCTCTTTTACCATTTCTCTTAGTCTATTTTTAAAAGTGTTATTATCTTCAGTATTTGTGTGTGTGTGTGTGTGTGTCTCCTTTACCAAGCTGTTGACTCATTTTTCATGATTTTCTTGCATCACTTTTATTTATCTTCCTAATTTTTCCTCTACCTCTCTTACTTGATTTTTCAAAATCCTTTCTGAGCTCTTCCGTGGCCTGAAATCAATTCATATTTTTCTTGGAGGCTTTGCATGTAGGAGTTCCGACTTTGTTTTCTTCTTCTGAGTGTTATTTTTTTTTTGTTTGTTTGTTTTTTGGTGAGGCAATTGGGGTTAAGTGACTTGCCCAGGGTCACGCAGCTAGTAAGTGTCACGTGTCCAAGGTCGGATTTGAACTCAGGCCCTCTTGACTCGAAGGCTGGAGCTCTATCCACTGCTCCACCTAGCTGCCTCTGAGTGCATGTTTTGATCTCTCTTGTCACCATAATAACTTTCTATAGTCAGAGGTTTTTTGTTTTCTTTTGTTTTCTTTTGTGTTTCCCGATTGTTTGCTCATTTTCTCAGCCTATTACTTGACTTTTAAAGTAGGGCTTTGTTAAAGTAGGGCTCTGCTTCCAGGACGGAATGTACATTGTCCCAAGCTTCAGTGTTTTGGTGCAGCTGTTTTCAGAGATACGTGTAAGTTTTCAGTTCTTCTAAGGTGGTATGATTTAAGGAGAGGTGTTTGCTCCTCTCCTGTGCTCTGGTCTATGAGTGACCACAAGCACTCTTTTCTGCCCCAGACCTGTGAAGAGGGCCACAAGTTCTGCTTTGCCAGTGCTTCTCCTCACCCTGCGAGTGCCACCCAGCCCAGTGACCTAGATCTTAATATGGGCAAAGCTATAGGGTCCTGCCTCAGTGCTAGCAAAAACCTGTAATCCTTATAACCCTGACATCCCCTTCTGACCAATTGTCCAACCTCCTTACTGTCTCTGGGCTGAGAGCTCTGGAATAATCCATTTCTGATGATGATGATGATGATGATGATTCAGTCACTCTCAGGGTTTACGGTGACCAAGGTTGTGCTGGAGCAGCCTGGGCTGGACTGCGATCTGCTCTTACCCAGGTGAAAAAGACCTTTCCTGTTGACCTTCTATGTTGTCTCTATTGTCTGTGGGCTGAGAGCTCTAGAAATTCCCAATGCTGCCAGTGATCTAGTTATGTTGTTGCCTGCTCTAAGTTTGCTGGGTCTGTGATGGTACAGCTTGTGCTAAACTGTGCTCCCGTCTCACCTTGGTGCAACATTTCCAGCCAACCCTCTAAGTTGTCTTGGGCTGGAAAATCATTTCACTCTGTCTTTTTGTCAATTTTGTTGCTCTCGAACTTATTTAAAGTCATTTTTAAAGGTATTTGGAGGGTTTTGAGGGAGAGTTCAGGCAAGTCCCTGCTTTTACTCCACCAGCTTAGCTTCACTCCACTACACCACTCTTGCTCAATCATCATATATGATGCCTCTGAAAACAGGGGTTTGGGGGGTAGGAGAGAAAGAGAAGGAAATAAGTTAAGACCTATTGTTAAGGAGCAGCAGATAGGAATTGTGGGGAGAGGACAAAAGTAGTTGTGTATGCCACATATCATTTGACCCCAATTTGGGAGAAGGCTGTTGGACTTCAAGCCAAAAAATCTGACTGTGAAATCATGACCAGTGATTTGAGTACCTGGAGCACAGTTTTGGAACTGGAAAGGAACTCAATGGCCATTTAGTTCACTCCTCTGCCTGTTTTTTAAACAAACGCAGAAACTGAGGCCTAACACAATCACACCATTAGCAAGTTGCATAAAATCACAAAGATTTTCAGAGTAGGATGAGACCTCATTGGTCATATGGTCAATCCCATATCCAAGAAAGGACCTCCATTATAATGCAAGTATAATACAAGAACTTCCACTATAATCAAGTGGTCATGCAACCTTTGCTTGAAGACTTCCAATAAGAAGTGTCCCAACTCCTAATGAGGCAGCCCCTTCCACTACCAATGATCAGCTCTAATCATCCAGAAATTTTCTTTGTCTGCTTTTCTTATACATCTAACAGAGTAAGATTTGGATTCAGGTTTCTCTGACTTAAAATCCCGGACTCTTTCCTCTACTCTTCTGTTGTTGTTCGGTCATTCAGGCCTGTCTGACTCTTCTTGACCCTGTGAACCATACCATTTTATTGGCAAGGATACTTGAATGGTTTTCCATTTCCTTCTTCAGTGGATTAAGGAAAACAGAGGCTAAGTGACTTGCCCAAAGTCATACAGCCAGTGTCTTACATTGGATTTGAAGTCAAGTCTTCCTGACTGTAAGCCCAGTGCTCTATCTACTGAGTCACCTAGCTGCCCCCCTGCTCTAGGCTACTTCTGATCCTGCCACTGTTTCCCTCTACTGCATGGGCATTTATTCAATCAATCCAAAAGCATTTGTTAAGCACCTACTACATGGTTGGCATTGTGTTAGGTACTGGGGATACAAATTTAAAAAAATGCTCTCTAAGGTCTTGATATATACCGAAAAGTATATGTATATCACTATATTAGGGGATTGTGTACATAAAGTGTTTGTAAATATAGACTTAATGCATGTGTCTTCAAAAATAAGGAGTGTGTATGTGCACATGTGAATGTGTGCACACATGCTCACAGGTGTGATTGTGTGTTTCAGTTGTGTCTTTGTGTCTACACATGAAAGTCGTGGAGTTAATGACCTAAATAAGATCATCTCTTGGTTCCCTGCCGGCTTTGATACTGGCAAATTGGCCTAAGTGAAATCAACAGCCTCATATTTTTCAGTGCCATCCCTGGGTCTGACCAGCTCTGTTAAATCCCAGCAGTTTACTCTGCTCCCTCATTTTTGTGTTGTATTGCGTTGTGTTGTTTCACTCTGGCAGGGTCTGCGTGGGCTGAGGAAAGAATCACCTCTCCCCTGATGCTGAGTTTGAAATTGACTTTCAAATTGGAACAACGAATTCAGAGGACTACTTCCTACCAGTGGAGATAATCAAAAAGCTCACTAATGGGCACTCACTGCTTGCTCACTGCATCTTTGTGCAGCACAAACCCACAGCCTCAAAGCCTGATTGAAGGGCTATATGAAACAAAAAGGCAGGAAAGGACTCCAGTGGTGAGGCTGATGCAGCAGAAGTCAGTGCATCTCATGCCAAAGGCTTATCTTCTATTCTCGTCTCTCTCATTTTCTGGGGAGCGGGGGGGACGATCTTCACTGCTCCTAA
The DNA here is from genome assembly GCF_900497805.2 of Vombatus ursinus. Lineage (NCBI taxonomy): Eukaryota > Metazoa > Chordata > Mammalia > Diprotodontia > Vombatidae > Vombatus > Vombatus ursinus. Next base: position 5,405,548 of record NW_020954844.1, read on the forward strand.
AGGAGAGAAGCTTCAACTGTATAGAACCTAGCATGCTAGGTTTCAGAGCTTAGGATTTGAATGATGGCTGCAATTCTGCTGGGGATAAAGATAGCATGAGAATGCCCATCCTGCATTTTTCTAACTGTGTCTCTGACAATGATATCATAGAGATCACATCAATAACCAACCTCCTCTTCCCCCCAGAATCGTTTCCAGCCTTGAACTTATCTAATTCTATAAGTGGCACTCTTATCCTCCTAGTAACCTGGATAGGAGATTTCAGTCATTTTTTACTTTTACACACTGTAGGACAATGCCAGGATGCAAAAGATAGTGTTGTTTGGCCATTTTTCAACTACTTTTGACCCCATTTCAAGTTTTCTTGGCAAAGATAGTGGAGTGGTTACCCATTTTCTTCTCTGGCTCATTTTACAGATGAGAAAATTGAGGCAAACAGGGTTAAATGAGTTGCCCAGGGTCACAGAGCAACTCATGAGGATGAGTCTTCCTGATTCCTACAGCACCTAGATGCCCTAAAAGCATACTGACAGGTTACAAAATTCAGCTAAAGTAAGATGGATTTTAGTAGGGATATAAGTAAAGTCTAATATTTGGGAGTCAGCATTACGTAATTCATAGATAACAGGTTTCAAAACCAGGAAATTCTGGGCTGAAGGCCTTCCTCTGCTATCTGGGTAACACATGATACTTAACTTATCAATGCCCTAGAAAACCTAAAACTACAATTTGGAAAGAAGTTGCCAAGTCGAAGAGGTAGAAAGTGTTTCATCATGGAGGAATTGCCTAGCCTAAAGAAAGTACAGGTCCAGTACCCATCTCTATTGGTAAAGGCTTACCCTTGAATTCAAAAACTATGACTTCACAAAAAATGATGAAGGAATCATAGTTAGAGAGAAGGTTGTTTGGATAACATTTCAGAGGTATTTATCAGATTATAAACACTTCACACTGTCATATGGGGGCCAAGAAATAAAATGTAATCTTAGGCTGAATGAAAAGAAATATACTGGCCAATAAAAAGGAGGGGATGATATGATATTTATGCTGCCCTCAATTATAGTTAGACCATCCACAAGTCATTGTGTTCTGTGCACCAAATTTAGGAAAGAACATTGCTAAACTAATCAGAGTTAAGAAGAGGGAAACCATGATGGTGAAGCTCCTTGAGTTCAAGCTTTAAAATGTTGGATTAAGGCAATGGGATATTTAGCCTGGAGAAAAGGAGGAAAAAAAAAAGGATGAGAGGATGACATGAGTGCTGTCATCAAGTACTGAAAGACTGTCTTGATGAAGTGAGATTAGACTTCTCTTAGTCCCTGGTGGGGAGAACTAGGAAGAATTCTGAAACTAATTTTTTTTAATTATTTTTTTATTTGTATGAGGCAAGAGATTGGGAGTGAATGTATTGGGAGTCCTAAGTTCTCCTTAAAGTTCTGAAGTTCTCCCAAAGGAATTGGAAGACTACTAGGGTAGAATAGAAGATCTCCACTTTTTTTTTTTAAGACTAGGGAAGTTCCAGGGAAGGGGGACAGGTAAGACCATACATACCATTAAGTGGGAAAAGAAGCAGACTCTGAAATACACTAGAGTTTCTATGATTTTGAAGGGAGAAACAGAACTAGAATGTTTACTATTGCTTCAGTGATTATCCAGGAAGGAAATATGCCCTGGGAAGATTCTGTCAGTGTCTTTTAAATTGTGCCCTTCCCCCACGAAATAATGAATTGATGGCTCCACTGTACTTCAGGATCTGACAAAATGCAATTGGTAGAAGTTATAGAAAGCCAATGTTGGAAAATGTAAGGAAAATGCCCTAATAGTTGGGCCACTCTGGTAATAGAACAGGCTGCATCAGGATGGGATTAGATTTTTCACTTTCATTGGAAGTCTTAGAGGAAATACTGGATGACCACTTTGGGAGTATATTGTAGTTGGCATTTTTATCAACATATGATTGGATTAATCGGTTCACTTTATTTAATTCCTACTCTGTGAAGAGTGCTTTAAATATCATAGCAATGCAAAGAGGTTGTCTATCATAGGAAATAAAATGAATTATTAATTCTGAAATTCTCATATTCTATAAATGTCTTATGCTAATTTGTCATGATACTTTGTCTAGCTAGTTGCCAGCTGGAATGCATCAAGGTGTATTGGATGGATAATTGCCTTGTTATCCAAGAAGACCTGGGTTTAAGACCCCCCTCTGACACATATTGGTTATGTCATCCTGGTTAAGTTATTTACCCTTTGAGGGTGTAGGTAATGTTTTATGACTTTATGTTGCATAGATGTTGCCCTACATGGATAAAGGGAGTTCCATATATCAATGAAATAATAGCTCCAGTATCTATCCTAGACTGTAAACTTTTTGGGAGTAGGTACTAACATTTTTCTTCCTTATATCTTCCATAGCATTTATAGGAAGAAAGGTCTTGGAGTAAGAAGACATAAATGCTGATCCCTACTCTGACACTTACCTGATGCTAAAGCCTGTGCAAGAAGGTCATTTAACCTTTCTAACCCTCAGTTTCCTCATCTTTAAATTGGGAGTAATGATACTCAAACCACTGAAGACTAGGCATTCTCTCAGGAAACCACCTGGTAAACCACAAAGCTCAATTTAAAAAAAAGTGTTATTAATAGAATATTCTGCCTATAGTAATCACTCAATTATATTTGTGGAATAAATGAATAAATGATAGATGTTGACCTCAAAGATCAAGCATACGTGCTCAGTCAATCTAGTGTATTTCAATAAACCTCAGCTGATCTGTTGGTTTTAACACAAAGGTTTGGTGACAAAGAAGATCAAAACATACAATCAGAAGACAACAAAGTCAAAACTCCTACATCCAAAGCCTTTAAGAAAAATATAAATCAGTCCCAGGCCATGGAAGAGCTCAAACAGGATTTTGAGCAGCAAGAGAAGTAGAGGAAAAAGTGGGAAGAGAAATGAAAGTGATGCAAGAAAATCATGAAAAACAAGTCAACAGTTGCTAAAGGAGACCCCAAAAAATACTGAAGAAAATAACACCTTAAAAATAGACTAACCCAAATGGCAAAAGAGGTCCAAAAAGTCAATGAGGAGAAGAATACTTTAAAAAACAGAATTGGCCAAATGGAAAAGGAAGTCCAAAAGCTCACTGAAGAAAACATTTCCTTAAAAATTAGAATAGAGCAAATGGAAGCTAGTGACTTTATGAGAAATCAAGACATTGCAAAACAAAACCAAAAGAATGAAAAAAATAAAAGACAATGTGTAATATCTCATTGGAATAAACAACTGACGGGAAACAGAGAGATAATTTTAAAATTATTGGACTATATGAAAGCAATGATCAAAAAAAAAGAGCCTAGACATCATCTTTCAAGAAATTATTAAGGAAAACTGTCCTGATGTTCTAGAACCAGAGGATAAAATAGAAATGGACAGAATCCACAGATCACCTCCTGAAAGAGATCCCCAAAGGAAAACTCTTAGGAATATTGTAGCCAAATTCCAAAGTTTTCAGGTCAAGGAGAAAATATTGCAAGCAGCCAGAAAGAAACAATTCAAGTATTTTATTGTGGAAATACAATCAGTATAACAGAAGATTTAGCAGCTTCTACCTTAAGGGACCACAGGGCTTGGAAGACAGTAATCTAGAGGGCAAAGGAGATAGGATTACAGCCAAGAATCTGACCCAGAAAACCTGAGTATAATCCTTCAGGGGAAAAAAATGATCGTTCAGTGAAATAGGGGACTTTCAAGTATTCTTGCTGAAAAGACCAGAGCTGAATAGAAAATTTGACTTTCAAATACAAGACTGAAGAGAAGCAGGAAGAAGTAAACAGGAAAGAGAAAGCATAATGGACTTATTAAGGTTGAAATGTTTACATTCTTACATGGAAAAATGATATTTGTAACTCAAGAATTACAGTCATGCAAGTATTATCATCCGGTCTTTTTGTTTGCTTTTTTTTGGGGGGGGGGGGGGGCAGAGGAGAGTGCACTTGTGATTTCATTGTAGTAGAAAACATCCCTCTACCAATGGCTAATCAATAGAACGTTGTTTATGCTGCAAATTTAGAGTCTTAAGAAGTTTCTAGAGACATTGAAAGGTTAAGTGAATTGTCCAGGGTCACATATATAGTGTGTGGCCATTAAGGGCTTGAATTTGATTCTCTATTCATTATGTCATGCTGTCACCCCCATCAGACAGATGAGGAAACTGAGTATCAAAGAAATTAAATCATTTTCCAAGGATCACACAGCTGGGAAATGTTGGGGCAGGGATTCAAACCCCTTTTTCTCATACATATGAGACTCTTCTCCAGACTTGGAAGATACTGCCTAGCCCTTAGGTATGACTTTAGAAATTCCTTGAAATTTTCCAGATCAGTACATAGACAACCACTACCACCATAACAAATATTTATTAAATTTCTACTCTGTGAAGGACACTTTGTAGTTTAGATCAATGAGGAGAGGTTGTCTATCAAACAGCAAATTGTCATTGCACATACGGGAAATAAGAACAATCTTATTGTCATGTAAAGAAAACATCTGTAAAATGGGTACAATCACACTGGTACTATTTACCTTCCAAGATTGTTCACAGGATAATTGAGGTAGACTTGGAAGGGACAGAGTTACAATTTAGTATTGGACTAGATGGTTGGAGGCCATTTAGTTTTCTGTTTTTTCAATCATGTCTGACTCTTCATGTCACCATTGGGGTTTTCTTGGCAAAGATACTGGAGTGACTTGCCATTTCCTTCTCTAGCTCATTTTATAGATGAGAAAACTGAGGCAAACAAGGTTAAGTTAGTAGCTCAGTGTCATACAACTACTGAGTACGTGGGATTCGAACCTGGGGAGATGAGTCTTTCTGGATTCGGGCCCAACACTTTATCCATTGTGCCACCTAGCTGCCATAAACCATTTAGTCTACACCACTCATAAATGAGGTTCAAAGAGGTTAAATAATTTAATCAGATATACAGGTGGTAAATATCAGAGTTAGACCTGGCAGCATGTAGTGGAATTTAAATGAAATGATGCAGGGAAAGTGCTTTGTAAGTTTAAAACAGTAGAGAAATATCATTTATTACTATAGGCAATCAACTTTTCAGATAATTTTGGATTTGGTACCCCTTAATATAAAAAAATAGTGGGAGGCCACTAGCACATTGACTAGAAACCTGATGGATCATCATATTTTTGGAGGACATGGACAAAAGTTTACAGGTATAGATGGATTGAGATTTTCATTTGTGAAGGGCATAGCCACATCACTGAGATCACATGACCTTTGAAGTCTTTTTTGGGGTCTTTTTGGATTTTTATATAATACATTTTCTTTTCTTTTTTTTCTCTCCCTCCCACTTAATAGTATTTTTTTTCAATTATCTGTAAAGATAGCTTTCAATATTCATTTTTATGAGATTCTGAATTCTAAAATTTTCTCCCTCCCTCCCTACCTTCCCCCATCTTCAAGACAGCAAGGAATCTGATATAGGCTATCATGTACGATCATGTTAAATATATCTCCACCTTAGTCATGTTGTAAAAGAAGAATTAGAAGAGAAGGAAAAAAATGAGAAAGGAAAAAAAAAAGTAAAAATAGTATGTTTCTGTCTGCATTCAAAAGCCATAGTTATTTCTCTGGATATGGATAGCATTTTCCATCATATGTCTTTTGGAATTGTCTTGGATCATTGTATTGCTGAAAGGAAGTCTATCATAACTTATTGCACTCTGTTGTCATTACTGTGTACAATGTTCTCCTGGTTCTGCTCACTTCACTCAGAATCTGTTCATGTAAGTCTTTCCAGGGTTTTTTCTGAAGTCAGCCTGCTCATCACTTCTTTTAGTACAATAGTATTCCATTATATTCATACACATTACTTGTTCAGCCATTCCTCAATTGAAGAAAATCCCTTCAATTTCCAATTCTTGGCCACCACAAAAAAAGAGCTGTTATAAATATTTTTGTACATGTAGGTCCTTTTTCCCTTTTCATGATTTCTTTGGGGTACACACCTAGTAGTGGTATTGCTGGATCAAAGGTCATGCACACTTTTATAGCTCTTTGGACATAATTCCAAACTGTTCTTTAGTTCAGTTCATAACTTCCCCGACAAAGCATTAGTGTTCCAATTTTCCCACATTTTTCCAATAATTATCATTTTCATATTCTGTCATATTAGCCAATCTGATAGGGTTGAGGTGATACCTCAGAGTTGTTTTAATTTGCATTTATCTAATTAACAGTGATTTAGAGCATTTTTTTTTCATATGACCATAGATAGCTTTAGTTTCTTCATTTGAAAACTGCCTGTTCATATCCTTTGACCATGTATTGATTGGGAAATGGTTTGTATACTTATAAATTTTAATCAGTTCTCTATATATTTGAGGAATGAGGCTTTTTTATCAGAAATGCTTGTGGTAAAAAATACTTCCCAGCTTTTTGCTTTCTTGCTAATTTTAGTTGCATTGGTTTTGTTTGTGTAAAAACTTTTTAATTGAATGTCATCAAAATCATCCATTTTGCATTTCATAATGTTCTCTATATCTTGTCCCTTCTCCAAATATCTGGCAGGTAAACTATTTCTTGCTCTCCTAATTTGCTTATGGCATAACCATTTATGGGTAAATCACATACCCATTTTTACCTTATATTGGCATACAGTGTAAGATGTGGGCCTGTGCCTAGTTTCTGCCATACTCTTTTCTAGTTTTCCCATCAGTTTTTATCAAATAGTGAGTTCTTATTGCAGAATCTGAGATGTTGGGTTCATCAAACAGTAGATTATTATTGTCATTTACTACTGTGTCTTGTGTGCTTAACCGATTCCACTGATCCACCATTCTATTTCTTTGCTAGTAGCAAATAGTTTTCTTGATTGCTGCTTTATGTTATAGTTTCAGATCTGGTACAACTGTTGATCCACCTTCCTTTGTACTTTTTCTTTATTAATTTCCTTGATATTCTTGATCTTTTGTTCTTCCAGAAGAACATAGCTATTTTTTTCTATCTAACATATTTATTTGCTAGTTTGGTATGGCACTGCATATGTAAATTAATTTAGGTAGAATTGTAATTTTTATTATATTAGCTCAGCCTACATATAAGCAACTGGTATTTTTCAAATTGTTTAGATCTGACTTTATCTGTGTGAAAACATGTTTTGTAATTGTGTTCATAAAGTTTCTGGATTTTTCTTGGCAGATGGACTCTCAAATATTTTATATTGTCTATAGTTATTTTAAATGGAATTTATCTTTCTACCTCTTGCTGCTGGGCTTTGTTAATAATATATAGAAAAAGCAATGCTTTATGTGGGTTTGTTTTATATCCTACAACTTTGCTAAAGTTGTTAATTATTTCTAGTAGTTTTTAGTTGATTTTCTAGGATTCTCTAAGTATACCATCACAACATCTGTAAAGAGTAATAGCTTTGTTTCTTCATTGCCTATTCTAATACCTTCAATTTCTTTTTCTTTTCTTATTGCTAAAGCTAACATTTTTAGTACAATATTGAATAATAGTGGTGATAATGGACATCCTTATTCAACCCCTGATCTTATGGGAAATGTTTCTATCTTATCCCCATTACGTATAATGCTTACTGATGGTTTTAGACAGATGCTACTTTTCATTTTAAGGAAAATTCAGTTTATTCCTATGCTCTCTAGTGTTTTTAAAAGTAATGGGTGTTGTATTTTGTCTAAAGGTTTTTTTTTTTGCTTCTATTTAGATAATCATTATTTTTGTTAATTTTATTATTGATATGGTCAATTATGCTGATACTTTTCCTAATATTAAACCACCACGCATTCCTTGTATGAATCCCAACTGGTCGTAGTGTATTATCCTCATAATAAGTTGCTGTAATCTCTTTGCTAATACTTTATTTTTTTTTGCATCAATATTCATTAAGAATATTTGCCTACAGTTTTCTTTCTCTGTTTTGGGTCTTCTTGGTTTAGGTATCAACACCATATTTATGTAATTGAGGGAAAGTGGTAGGGATCCCTCTTTGACTATATGTCCAAATAGTTTATACATAATTGGAATTAATTGTTCCTCGAATGTTTGGTGGAATTCATTTGTAAATCCACCTGGCCTTGGAGATTTTTTCTAAGGGAGTTCTTTCAATGATCATTTTACATTCTGGTTCTAGGATATCAGGTCAGTTTCCTTTGATATTTTCTGGAAAGATGTTATCCAGGCCCTTTTTATTTTATTTTTTTTTTGTGATCATGGCTTTCAGGTAGTCCAATAATTTTTAAGTTATCTCTCTGGGATCTATTTTTCCACGTCAGTTGTTTTCCCAATAAGGTATTTTACATTTTCTCCTACTTTTTAAAATTCTTTTGAATTTGTTTGACTGATCCTTGATGTCTTTTAGAGTTATTAGCTTCCACTTACCCAAATCTAATGTTTAAGGAATTGTTTTCTTCAATAAATTGTTGTTCTTCCTTTTCCAAGCTGTTGATTCTCTCCTGCATAACTCTCATTTAATTTCCCAATTTTTCTCCTACTTCTCTTATTTGATTTTTAAAATCCTTTTTGAGGTCTTCCAAGAAGGTTTTTTTTCAGCTTGAGAGCAATTCATCTTCCCCTTTGAGGCTTCACATGTAGTCATTTTGACATTGTTGTCCTCTTCTGAGTTCGTGTTTTCATCTTCCCTGTTACCATAGTAATTTTCTATGATCTGGGTGCTTTTCTGTTTTGTTTTGTTTTGTTTTTGTTTTTGTTTTTTGTTTTGTTTTGGGGGATTTTTTGCTCGTTTTTAAAACTATCTTGTGACTTTTAATGTTGAGTTCTGTTTTGGGGGCACATTTGCCACTGTCCCCAGCTTCTTGTTCTGGGGATCAGGTTCCTTACTGGTCACTGGCTCTCTGCATAGGGCCTCAGGTGCTGGTGGCTTAGTCACCGTGCTGGGGTGACCCAGCCTAGTTGTGCCTATTGTTCTAGGGTTTCTGGGACTAGCAATTTGCCTTCTGTGCTGGGGCTAGAGGCCTCACATCTGACGTGCTGTGCCACTGGCCTGCTGAGCCAGGACCAAGGGGCCTCTGTTGCTGATCTATGCTATGCCTAAGAGCCTCTCACTGGCTTGCCGGAGCACCATCTGCACTGGGCTGCACTCCCCTTTCACACAAATGAGGAAGACTTTTCATGAAGTTCTTCTAAGTTATCTTAAACTGGAAAATTGTTTCATTCCATCTTCTTGTGAGTTCTGTTGTTCCAGAATCCACTTCAAAGCTTGATTTGACATTTGTTCTGAGGGAAACTGGAGAGAACTCAGTCAGCTTCCTGGATTTTCTCTTCATTCTTGATTCCCCCTTTGAAGTCTTAAAATATATTCTCATATGTTGTTATTCTGGAATGTGACCTGACCCCTCTTTATTTTTTATTCTTTCCCAACTTATGACAAAAAATGAAAGGCTGGATAATTCTGGGATGGTGAACAAGCTTCCTTGGTTTATTACTTTTTAATCAGTTGGATTTGAGGAAACTATAATTATGGATCTTTGATCATCTGGATCCAGACCCCTCAGTTCTCAGCCTCATAGGTTTCCCATATTATTTCTTTTAACAAAAGCTCATATTTATGAAAAAAAATTCAAAGCGGTTTCCTTATTACAACTTCTTTAAGGAAGCCCAAGTATAAGTATACTGACTTTACAGAAAATAGTCTCACAGATCTAGAAAAATAACAGACCTAAGAGGCCACCTAGTTCATTCACTTAATTACAGGTGAGAAAACTGAATGACTTGTACATTGTCATACACTCCTTAAGGAGCAGAGATTGTACTTGAACCCAAGGTCTTCTGATTCCCCAATCCTGCATCCCTAATCCCCCATTCTTTGAATAGAATACATTTCTATTTTTCTATTCTTTAAAACAGAAACATCTATTCCAGATGTTTCCTTTATGCAGATTCCCAAATGATTCAGCCCAGATATAGCAATGATAATAATGCTTTGCACATCAGCACTGATCAGGGCATCAATATAATTGAAGGGGCTACAGGAAAAGGAGATGGAGAATAAAGAAATGACACCTATAGAAAAGAGGAAGTGAGCTGAAACATCTGGCATTTAGCACCCATTGCTTCTGCTACTTTGCCTTAATTCTCTTATTCAGAAGACATTTAAAAAATCATTTTCTCTATTTGCACTCTGGGAAGCTTTGCAAGAAAGCTTTGGTTCCTTTCAATAGAGAGTATGTATATATAGTGGAGAATACATGGGGCTTAGAATCAGGACAGACCTCAGGTTGGATCCTGCTTAAGACATTTACCAGATGACTGAACCTGCTCAAATTAACTTAAGCACTTTGAGCCTGACTTTTCTCATCTTCAAAGTCATGGTGCTAACAATTCACAACACTTATTTCTCACTGCTAATTCCCATTGTGAGGTCTAAAGTGTGAGGACTAAATGAGATCAATCACTCAACAATCATTTATTAGTTACCTACTATAAGTCAGGGGATAGAGCCCTGGGCCAGAAGTCAGAAAGACCTGACTTCAAATCTGGCCTCAGGCAGGCACTTACTATCTATATGGTTCTTGGCAAGTCACTTAACCCCATTTTCCTCAGTTTCCTCATCTATAAAAATAAGCTGGAGAAGGAAATGGCAAGCTACTCCAGTATCTTTTTCAGGAAAACCCTAAATGAGATCATGAAAGTCAGAAATGACCAAAATGACTGAACAACAGCCAAAACTGCAGGCCAGGCACTGGGTTAGGTTCTGGAGGTACAAAAACAAAAGTGAAGATAGTTTTTGTCTTTAAGTAAAATAAATTCTTTTGTGGGAGATGTGTGTTCATAAAAGCGCATATGTGTTTGGGGGTTTGGGCAAGTTGGACCTGTGATTTAATTGGTATAGGGGATGACCAATGCAGATAATCTAGTTATCTGCAGTTTGTAGCCTTAGACAGTAACCTGGGATGTGGAGATGGGAAATGACCTATACAGGTGCGCACAGTCAGTATGTCAGGAGCGTGACTTGAACCCAGGTCTTCCTGATTCATAAGGTAGCTCAATCAATCTATGCATATTTATCAAGTACTTACTATGTGCCAGGTGCTGTCTCTGTGTGTGTGTGTGTATATATATATATATATATATATATATATGTATGTGTGTGTGTGTACATATATATGTACATAAATGTAGATATCTATATCTATATCTGTATATATATATACTACACATACACACATGTCTATAAATATACATATACATATATATTATACACACATACCCAAAAAATAAGTACAAGTTGATATGAAGAGAGGAAGGATGAAGGCCAAGGAGACCTGGAAGGATTACACTTGGGTGGTGTTGGGGACAACCTTTGACGGAAACTAAGGAGAGGATGTAATGCACATTTTCAAATCTTAAAGCATTGAATAAGTGTGAATTATTATCATTATTGTTTCCTAAGGGACAAAAGATTGAAAAAATTGAGTTATAGAGTTGCCTTTCAGCAAAACTACATGATTTTATTTTTTTAGGCAATTGGGATTTAGTGACTTGCCCAGGGTTACACAGCTAGTTAAGTGTCAAGTGTTTGGTCTGAGGCAGGATTTGAATTCAGTTCCTCCTGACTTCAGGGTCTGTGCTCTATCCACTCTGCCACCTAGCTGCCCCCGTATATGATTGTGTGTGTGTGTGTGTGTGTGTGTTTTGTTGAGTTTTGTTTCTAACCAATTACTCTAACCTGGGATCAAACCCTGAGGAAGACTGTATCTTTTCAAATCAAGTCAACCAATATGTACTGGCTATTCATTAAAGGCAAAGATTCAGATGTGTCATATGTCTCATCTTCTCTTGGATCCTCAGCACCTAGCAGAGAATCCTCCACATGGCAGATGCACATTGGAAAACAATGATGATGATTGTGAAAGTGATTATAATGGTGATGATGAAGTCACAGTTGTTCTTGAAAGTGGCAGAACTACTGGGTAAACAAAGGTCTTGAATGCAAAATTTTCCATTTTCCCATCCAATTAGCATAGTGCCCAAAACTTCACAATTCCTCTTAGTGATTTTCATCATTAATAAAATTCAAATGGCTTCAAATTCTGCTTCTGATGCTTAACAGCTACATGATTGTGGGCAAGTCACTTAATAAATCCTTGTTGGAATGACAATCTCTCTTAGCCTAAGTTCCCTAATCAACAAAATGGGGTTAATGATAATTATATTAGGGTCAATGCTTGGGAAAGTGTTTTGTAAAACATAAAATAGAAACACAGAAAAATGGGACCTATTTGGCAGGAATTTCAACCAGATCTCTTGACTCAGTTTAATATTCCTTCTACTAAATCACAGAGAATAGACAGGGAGAGAATTTATTGACCATGTATTATATACCAAACATTGAATGATATTGATAACCCCAAACACTTAATAAATATCTATTATGGCACAGGCAGGCACTGCGCCAGGGCCTAAGGATATATAAACAAACAAATAAACAAAAAACAGCCCTCACCTTCAAGGAAATTAAATTTTATTGTTTAGGGATCAGAACGTGCATATAAAGAAATCTACGTAAAATTAATATTACATACATTGAAGATAGGGTAATGGCATCAAGAAGACTAGAAATACTACAGTATAGGACCCTATTATTTTGAGAGACCAATAAGGGACAGAGATGAGGGAGGAATTCACTCCAGTCATGGGGGCCAACTTATTCAGAGGCACACAGATGGGGCAGGAAGTGACCTAAATAATAGTAAGTCAGTTAAATTGGACTACAGATTGAGGGAAAGGAAATAATTTATGATAAGGTAAAAAAAATATGTTAAGACAACATTGTGAATGGCTTTCAAAATCAAAAAGATGCAAAAGATTGTTTAGGGTGGTTCCTAATGAACTTGATGAGTTATTCATATATGGCATACCCAAAAATTCAAGTTTGTTTCCATTCAGAGAAGAAAGGTTCAAAAACTTATTTGACCTACTGCTCCCTTGTGTGTTTGTATGTATATATGTGTGTATATATATATATAGTATGTATATATGTACACACATATTTATATATGTATATAATATTTATATATTTAAAATGAGTGGTAGGCCAAATATATATATGTATATATATATACACATATGTGTATATATATACACACACATACATATACATATATATGAGTGTGTATATACATGTAAATATATATAAATAAATATATATATATATATTATATCACTTATCACCACCACCCCTGGAAATCTACTGTCTAACATTTTTTAAAATTTGCATTACCTAAGACTACTATTGCCCCCCTGGATCATTCCATCACCACCCAAGGAGCAATATCACCCACTTTGGGAACCTGTGGTACCATAGTAAAGCACTATGGGCCTCTATAGGCTATGGGACTCTTTAGGATCATCATTGGGGCGTGAGCATAGGAAGATAAGACGCATTGGAGAAGTAGTTTAATAATATCACTTTTTATGGGCTAATATGTATATCCCCCATTTCAATGGAGGTGAAATACAGGCTTCCCCATACCTAATATGTTTTGTTAAATTGAATATTTGCAAAGAAGTGAGGCTTCTTTTATTCATGGCTGTGGAGAATTTTCCAACAGCTTTCTTTGAATGACATCCTGGGATTTCTGAGGAAAGGCTCTTTATGGGAGCAGAACTAGCTAAAGAGACATGATTGAGAGAAGTGTCAAAATTTCAACCCAGTCTGTGTAAGTCCAAAGCTTGAGCTAGAGGTTATAATGATGATGATGGTGAATAAATGACAAGGAGGGAATTGTGATCATCTTTCTCCTTGCCTCCAGCTCTCATAATCCTTCAAGTTGTTGTTCAGTCACGTCCAAATCCTCATGACTCCATGGACCATAACATGCCAGTAATGTCCTTTGTATTTTCTTGGCAAAGATACTGAAGTGTTTTGTTGTTTCATTCTCCAGTGGATTAAGACAAACAGAGGTTAAGTGACTTGCCCAGGGTCATAGAGGTAGGAAGGGTCAGGCAGGATTTGAGCTCAGGTCTCCCTGACTGCAGGCTAGCTTAGCTAGGCACCTACCTAGCTTCCACCTTTGTGGCATCTTAGCCCTGGTAATCTTTCAACTCCTCTCATGCACAACTCAAGAGCTACTTCCTCCAAAGGAGACCTTCTATGATTTTCTCAGTTGTGATTGTTCTCTTTCTCTTCAAATTACTTTGTATTACTTTATTCTTTGTACATGGGTGACAACATGGCACATTTGGGGGGGGGATTGATTTAGAGTAAAATGATGTAGGTTCAAATTCTCTCTCTGCTACTTTCGATGTATATGAACTTCTGACGTGTATGAATGTTTGAATCCATACGTGTGTTTGAGACAAATAATTTCATCTTTCTGGGCCTCACTTTTCTCATCTCTAAAATGTGAGTATTGGATTAGATGACCTCTGTGGTCCCTCTCGCCTCTATGATATTATGATCCTGTCTTTTCTCCACCAAAAAGAGTGCAAGCTTACCGATAGAAGGGACATTTTTTCTGTCTTTATATCCTCACTGTATAGCATAGGAATTTAATGAACGTTGGTTGAATTAAAGTTCGAGCAGAGCACAGATATGATGATCATTGTACAGGGAACTCATGTTTTAGCTTGTTTCCCTTTAAGGCCCTTTCTGGTCCTAAAAGTCTATTGGAAATTAGATTTGAAGTCAGCTTTCCATGTTCATTTATCTCTGCTACTAGTAAGTATGCCCATCGTTACTATAGGGATAAATCATGTTGGCTGAGAAATGGTCTCCCATTTTCTCCCTAGAATGAGGAGCCAAGATACAATCACAAATTCTGCTGCAAAAAGTTGAATCTAAAAGAATTTCAATATTCCATTTTGAAGTAAATCAAAATGTCAGGTGCATCTTCAATGATCCATTTTGTCACGCAATTCCAGAGAGCTAACTTTGCAAGCTGTTCTGCTCTCCTCCTGTCTCAGGTGGACCATTGTAAGAGCTTCCCAAATGGTCTGGCCTTTCTCTCCTCAGTCCATCTTCCACAAAGCTGCCAATTGCTAATTCTAAAACACAGTTATGACCTTGTCACTCTCGACTCAAAAATTTTCACTGGCTCCCTCTTGCCTCTGGGATAAATAAAATGTCTTCACTCTGGTATTTAAAGTCAACCATAATCTGGCTCCCATTTATCTTTCCAGTCTTATTTCATATCATTCTTTTTTATTGACCTACTACCTGTTTTCAAGAGAACATTCCATGGTGAAGAGGTTTTGAGCACAGGAATGGGTGCCGGATTTAAAGTCAGAGGCCCTGAGTTCAAATCCTTGCTCTCCCACTAAATACTGCCATAACCTTAGTCAAATCATTTAACATCCCTAGGATTGATTTACTTCCCCTGCAAAAAGAGGGGGTTGGAATAGGTAGTATTTAAGGTCCCTTCAGTCTCTCAACATCTGACTCAGTGATCTCCCACCTCCATATATTTGTACAAGTGGCCCCTCTACACCTGGAATTCTCACTCTCCTAATCTCTGCTTTATAGAAATCCTAGCTTCCTTTTCATTTCCCCTCAGATTTAACTTCCTTGGCTAATGTTCTCGCTAAAAATTATCTCATATTTACTTTGCAAGTAATTCATGTGCACTTAATTGTGGATGCATTTTCCTCCTCCAATTGGTAGCCAACTCCCCAACCTTACTGATACCACTTTTTTTTTTAATTTGGAAGTCACTAACCCTTGTACTCCTTATTTTTCCTTAACATCTAGCACAGTATTTGTTTGTGAATGCTAGTTGGGAGAGAAATGATTTATTCTCTCTTGTATTTAATAACCAATTATTGAATTAGGACCAAGATTTTTCCCCTTTTTGACTTCCTCATTCAACAATCAGCCCATGTAGGTTATTCAGGCAGACTCTGAGATGTAGGGATGATACTGAGAAGAAGAACTCAGATCTAATCAAAGACAGTGAAGAAACTGAAGTTTAGGTAAATATATGTGTTCCTGCTCATCGTATTTACTCAGATATGTCTGGAAAACTATGAATTCTCCCTTTTGTCAGATGGGTGATACGGATATTGACAAATATCTTTGACCTAGATTTGGTTGCTCAGGGTCACATACTCCAAGACCCTCATTGTAATAAGCCCACCTCTCATTATAATATTAATTCTCTCTCATTACTTGTTAACCAATCAGAGTCAATTGCTACCCTCAGCAATATCCACCCTTCCAAAGACATTATAAGCATTGAGTGGGTTCCACGAGTGTTCTTTGGCATTCAAGAATGTCATTGATTCATTTTATTAGTAATTTTCTAGCATTATTCGTAAAATGATTAATTACCCAGCAACTATGTCTCTCAAACTTTTAACATGTCACAGTTTGAATGAATGCATGCATGAATGAATGAATGAATCCCCTTTTAAGTGACTTGAGCACAGGGATGGCTTCTCCTTATGTCTTTCTATGCCCTAGTATGGCCACAGACACATAGTAGGACTTTTTAAAATATATGTTGAATTGAAACCAATTAAAAACTGTCCTCTGGCCAATAGTCCAACCTTCTGTCTTAGACTGTAACATGAAGCTAAGCCTGCTCAAATTCCAGAACCAACAGTTTCAGAGCCAGTTTCTTTCTGGGATGCTCCACCCTCTTCTATTTGTTTTTTCTTTTTCAAATTTGGCCAAGACACATGCAAATGTGAGAAGCCACTTGGATGGTGTGAAGAACATTTGTTCCCTTGAACCATAGCAGAATGGAATCAACAGAACAGTCTCCCACCTCCAACAGTTAATTGCATTAATTATGTTCACTTTGGGAATGTGTTGAATCAAAGGATATAGTCCCTTGCCTCTGAGTCACTGTTATTACTGATGGGTATGAGCTCCCTGTTCCCACCACTTGAAAGGAGGGCAAGAGAGGATGTTAGCTAGGGAGGGAGTTGGGGGAAAGGGAACATATTTCTCGAACTGGAGCTCTGATGCCTCAAGGAAAGTTTCTGATTCATAGAGAGCTGTGCAGTCAATGTACACAGGGAATGCTCTTGTGCTACATGCCTTCTGGCCTCACTAACCAAGAATGCCACTAAACGCTCTCATGGGTACAATGGAAAGAAACCTGGCTTTGGAATCAGGGAACTAGGCCTAAAATTTCACCTCAGACACATTACCTGGGTTGCCCTAGTCAGGTCATTTAAGTGATGAGTCTCAGTTTCCTCATGTGGCAATCGAGAAGACTGGGCTCCATAGCCTTTGGAGCTCTAAATCTGGGATCTTCTGACCTACTTTCAAGTTCCAATTTTGCTACAGTGTGATCTTGGTTGCTTTTCATCTCTGGGTGTTTTCACCCTAATGGAAATGAAGGCGTTCAACTAGATGATCTTTAGCGTTTCTGCCCGTTCTAAATGTATAATCCTATGATTCCTACAAGGAGCAGCCAGGTGGCAAGGTGGGTAATGTGCCAGGCATAGAATCAGGAAGACCTAAGGTCATCTCTGGCTTCAGATCCTAGCTGTGTAATCCTGGGCAAGTCACTTAATCTTGTTTGCCTCAGTTTCCACATCTGTAAAATGAGATGCAGAAGGAAATGGTGAACCAGTCGAGTATTTCTGTCAAGAAAACCCCCAAAAAGGGGTCAGGAAGAGTTGAAAATGACTGAAAATTACTAAACAACAGCAACATGATCTCTACCAGCTCTAAGGTCCTATAAAGCTGGATCTATCAATCAGGTAAAATGCATCGAGCCAGTTATATCTTTTTCTTTTTCTTCATTAGCAGCTAATGGGCAAGTGTAATGTGTTGGAAAGGGAATATCCGCTCTATGAAAGTATATATGTATCCCTTTAAAGTTTATGAACTGCTTTACATAAATTCTTTAATTCAACTCTTGCACCAACCATGTGAAGCAAGTACTAACCAAGAATACACATATACAAACATATGTACATATATATATATACATATACACATATACATACATACATATTTGTGTATATGTGTGTATGAATATATATATGTATATATGCATATATCTGTGTGTATATGTGTATAGATAGATAGATAGATAGACAGACAAAGGCATAGAGGCTAACAGGGCTTAAATAGAACTTGTCTGAGATCACACAAATTAATAATCATCTGAAGTGGGATTTAAATCAGAACTCAAAGATGTCCAGTTCTTCAGAGGATTATATATTTAGAAATAGAAGGAACCCCACAAACTGTCTAGTCCAAAACCCTCATTTTACTGATGAGGAAATTAAAATCCAATGGGTGCCCACATCCATTGACAAACCCAAGTTCATACAGGTAGAAAGGAGCAGGGGCAGAATTCAGATACAGGTCCTCTGGCTCCAGACATATGTCTTTTCCCACTGTAACTTATACTCCATCCTAAACTAAAATCCTGACTCTGACACTTAGTCGCAATGTGACCTTAGCCTAATCCTACAGTCTCTCTATGCATTAGGTTCCTCATCTAAAAATGGCCACCCTGAAACTGGTATAATGTACATCACAGGGTTACTGCAAGGACATTGTATTCTACCACTTTTCTTATGAATCACACAACTGAAAAGTAGGAAGGAAGCTCAGAGGCAACCATTGTCCTACACTGTGTAAAGTGAAAAATTTAGAACCTGATGGCTTGGGTTTGAATTCTGCCTCTATTACTTACAACCTGTGTAATACAGACAAGTTATTATCCTCTCTAGGTCTCCATGAGCTCACCCATATTGCAAGGGGATTGGCCTTGATGTCCTCTGTGGTTCTTTCCAGTTCCACAACTGTAATCTTATGATGATGTTTATATACCCTAAAAGAAGCTTCACTATCACACATCTGTCAGGTGTCCACCTAGCCTTTGTTAGAAGTCCTGCATGGCAGGGAATCTCCAACCTCCCAAGGAAGCCCATTCCACTTTTGGAGCCATCTCATAATTTAGAATTTTTTTTTGACTGACATTGAGTTGTAATTTGATTCATTTCAATTGTTGTTCAGTCATTTTCAATTGTGTCTGACTCTTCATGACCTCACTTGGTGTTTTCTTTGCAAAGATACTGGAGGGGTTTGCTATTTTTTTCTCCAGTTCATTTTACAGAGGGGGAAACAGACAAACAGGGGTAAGTGACTTGACCAGATCACACAGCTAGTGTGGCTGTGTGATCTGAAACTAGATTAGAACTCAGGTCCTCCTGATTCCAGGCCCTGCCCTGCATGATATCCACTGAGCCACATAGCTGCCCACTTCATTTCAACAGGAGTTGAATTTCTGTGATTGTTGTTGTTGCTAATTTTTTCAGCAGCAGGTTCTCCTCTTTGAGGCTAGAATCCATATTATATTTCATTGTGGTCCTGAACAGGACCTACCCTATGTCAAAATGGAAAGCAAACAAAAATATTTTGGTCACCCAAACCTTCCTCTGCAGTCTCTCTCCACTCCCAATTACACTGTTACTCTGTCCCTCTGTCTCTGTCTCTGTCTCTGTCTCTCTCTGTCTCTGTCTCTGTCTGTCTCTGTCTCTCTCTCTCTCTCTCTCTCTCTCTCTCTCCACACACATACAGGGTATCCTGTCATTCCATGCTAATTCCAGATAGTCAAGTTTCCTGACATGTGATAATCTCCTAGAATGTCAAGTGTGTAGGTGGCACAGTGGATACAGTGCAGTGTGCTATGCCTGGAGTCAGGAAGACATGAGTTCAAATCTGGTCTCAGACACTTGCTAGATGTGTGACCCTGGGCAAGTCACAACTTATCTGCCTTAGTTTTCTCATTTCTAAAATAAGTATAATAATAGCACTTACCTTTCAGGATTGCTGTGACGATCAAGTGAGATCGTATTTGTAAAGCACTTAGCACAGTGCTAGGCACATAATGCTATATAAATATTAGTTCTTATTATTATTGTAATTATTATTATTATTATCATTATCATTACTATTATGATTACTACCATCTGAGAGTAGGCACTACTTTGGTTTTGTCCCCGTTTCCTCAGTCACTATCATGGTACCTAGTACATGATAAGCACATAAGAAATGCTTGCTGAATTGAATTGAATCATAAGATTCTCAATATAGAGTTTGCCAGTACCTTCTTTATCAGTGAAACCAGTCCCCTTCTTTTATAGGTGTGGAAAAGGAGCTTCAATCCCCCAGCTAGTCTAGCCCATCAAGAATCGTTCTGCCTTCTAGGTCTTCCTTGCCGTTCCTCTGCCCCCTATAAAATTGGGGTGAAAGGAGGATTGGAGGGGAGGAGAAAATCTAAAACAGAAGATTTCAACTTTACTTGTGAGATGGACACTTAGAGTAGCTGGTGAAGCCAATGAACACCTTCACAGAAGAATGTGTTTTTTTTTTTAATGAATAAAATAAAACACATAGGATTAGAAAGGAAACCAATTATTTTGAAAAAAAAGTTATTAAACACACACACACACATGCACACACACACACACACACACACACATGTCATTGGCCCCAGGTTAAGAACTCCTGGTCTAAGGAGTCTCTAAGATTCCTTCTAGGCTTAAGGTTGAATGATTCTGTGTCTTCCTCCTCTCAATCCCATGAATCACAATCTCTCAAGCTGTCTGTCAGCAGAGCCCACTAGTGGGATGGATACATGTTGGAGTGTGACTGGTAATGAGTTAATATTTCTAATAAGAAAAAAAAATATTTCTAAAAAGGACTTTCTGGAGTTACCCCAGGCAAACAATGAGATTTTCAGGAAGATGACAAGCCTGCAGAGAAAATATGTTTAGGTAGGGCTCTTTTTCATGACTCCAAGAGATTGGGATGTGAGTAGTTTATTGGCAGTGATAAAATATTGCCTTAGGAGGCTGTATCAATGGGGCCCAGCCAAAAACAACAGATAGCCATAAGTACAGAGTCCAAGTAGAAAGCCTCATGTGAAGAACCTTAAGTTAAAGGCATAAGGGGAGATCAGAAGTGGGGAGGCACCATTTAAAGCCCCGAGTAGTACTTGTTTTCCTTCCCTGTATGGTATGACCAGGCACTATTACCTAGGATCGGGCCCTGACAGCATTGGCAGTCCCCAATTCACAATACCGTCAGGCACGCCATAAGTACATCTGCCAACTTTTCCTATACAGGCATTTGGGGATGTTAGATAGAAAGTAGGTTTGCTATTACACAAAGGACAACTCTTTGAGGTGACATGACCTTGGAGTAGAGCAGTCACTAGGATGAGGAAACTGGGCCATTTCCCTAGGACACCAAATTTAGAAAGTGTCATAATTAGAGGGAAATGACAAGTGCTTGTAGCACTTCAAACACCAACACCTAGGTGGCAAAGAATAATTAATTAAATAAGTAGGTACCGGGTGGCACCTGACTTTGCTTTCCCTCCCCTCCCCTCATCCCACCTGTGGGTACATTTTAAGTTGGCCTGCTTGGAAACTGGCTGGATTTCTACTTCCTGATGAGAACACATTCTTAAGTTTTGTATAGATTCAGCATTATACATGCTTGTCCAGAAAATGAAATTCTAGCTTTGGATAAAATTTGAATGTGAATGGAAAAAAAATTAAACTCAAAATCCTCCACTTTTCACACAAGTGGATGTGGCATAGAATGGATTCTCCGGAAGATACTTTTCACAGTCCCCTGCATCTAAAAAAGCATTAGAGTTTGCTATAATGAAAGAGGTGTGATGTAATAGGAAATGAAAGAACTTGGAGTCAGGACTCACAGATCTGCTACTAACAAGCTATGTAACAAGCTACTAACAAGCTTAAAACTGGCCCTCTTTGGGCTCTAGAGACACAGAACCCTGAAATTTGATGATCTCAAAAGCAACCTCCTATCTTTACATTCTCACGATTCCACGGCACTTTTTAAGAACAAAAATTCACAGTTCTATAAGGTTTAAAAAGTCTGTGAAATAAGCAATGAAACTATTAGGATTTCCATTTTAGAGATAAGGAGACAGGTTTAGAAAGACTTTATTGTGTATTAAAGAAAGGAAGAAATTGCTGTTGTGTTAAAATGGTAATAATAGGAAATAAGGAAATAGAATTTAAAAATAAAGTATGACAGCTAGGAGGAAGCAAGCTGGCCAAATGAACACAGAAGCAATCTCCACTGTCTAGAATGATCCCAATGAAATTGTGGAAGATTCTCAAAGGAACCATATTTAGCTTGTTGGGGAAAGAAATGGATGATTTCCTGAGCACTCCCTAACTTAAACTATGATGACTCAGAAATAATTCAGATTTTTAAGGATGGAAGGGTAGACTTATATTTTCCCTATATACCAGTTGACATTCAACTATAACTTGTCTTGGTATTCAAGCATTCCTTCAGACATTCTCAAAGAGCCCATGGAGATGGTTTCCAGGGGTTGGGGAAGTGTCTGAGTGAAGAGAGAAAAGTATATTCCTCAAGCTGCCAATGAATGTGGGGGCTGATTTACCACAATACTCATTGCTTACTGAAAAAGATGGTTCCAGTATGCTAATACTATCTAGGAAAGTAGGCCACAGATAAAGTCAATGGCCAATGTATTGATATTCCTAGTCATATGGCTAAGAAGTGCTGGATCTGTTTATTTAAAAAAAATACTTATTTTAAACACTTACTTTGTTCTAGGCACATGATGCAAATATAAAAGTGAGATAGTTTCTGCTCTCAGGGACTCTCTATTACAATGGGGTAAATACATTCAGGAAGTCAGGTGGTGAAATGGAGTGTTGGAGTTGACTGGACGATCTAAGTTCAAATATTGCCTCAAACTCTTCATTAGCTGTGTCACCCTGGACAAACCACTTGCCCTTTCTTAGGTTCAGTTTCTTTATTTGCATAATGGGGATAAAAATGTCATCTGCCTCCCAGGATTTTTGTGAGGATCAAAAAAAATAATCTATGTAAAGTGATTTGCAAACTTTAAATTGCTATATTATTAGCCAGGACTCAAACCCTGGTCTTCTGATTCCAGGTCTAGTGTTCCTACTCTTCTGCCCATGCTCAAGTTCCAACCCACGAGTGTGTACCTGAATTGACGCAAAGCATCACACAGACTTCAAGGTTAAATGAGTTTATTTAGAGTTAGTGGATACAATGGTATAGTAGATACCAGCACTCCAAGCTATACCTATATATTTGCCTCTAGACTGTCACACATTTTCAAATTTCCACAGTTCTAAACATTCCACCTTTGGGCCTTCTATTTCTAGCAAAAAATAAAATCATAACCAAAACGGCAAAGGCCAGCCACCACATTGTGCTTCAAATGCTGCTATCAGGATTTCAACGGGCAAAAGTCAATTTCAGTTTTTGTCAGTGAATGGGAATAACTGATCACATGAACAAGAGTCATAGCAGGAGTAGAAGATGAAGAACAAAATGTGGATTAAAAGAAGCACTTGAAGCTGGATTATTTAGGTTTCCCCTATGTTAGAAATGCACATACTATCATGAAGATATGACCTCAAAGTTTAATCGTTTGATCCGTTGGCCACACACGTAAGCATATCGGCTAGTACATTTTTTTTTTCACTGAAACAGAAGCAATACAAGTTTAATTTTCTACCATCACCCCACCACCCCCAACCCCAGCCTTTTCACTTAGCAATATACCTGCCAACCTAATGTTTCTTGCATGCATAAAGTTTTGCTTTGATAGATCAAAATTTGTCTTCCCCCTCCCTCCCTTTCCCTTACACTTTAAGATGTAAATTTGTTGGCCAATTCTACGTAGGCATTTCAAGAGTACTTTCTGTCAGCTTTGGACAAGATCGTCTTGCCCACTCAAGCTGTCCATGAGTTGATTCTGTCTGATCTGATCTCGTGTCACATGCAAACTGATACTGGTTCATTAGCTTTTCCCCATGCCAGAGGCACATAAGTCAGCAGGTACATATACAAAAAGGATTAGAAACAAAAAAAAGCAAACAAAAGAAAACCTTTTTTTTTTCCCTAGTAAAGCCTAGTGTCTTAAAAGGAATCCATTGCTTTAAATTCACTTAAAGCCTGTACAGGAGAAATGTGTTTCTTCTGAGAGCCTCTTCTAACTCTTGTCTGATATTCTTCTGGTTTTTCTCGCTTCACTAAGGGCTTTTTCTCAGGAGCTTTCATCTTCCACGACACCACAGGGGAGTTCACAGCGGCTGTCCCATAGACCTTCTGGTATTTGGTGGAGGCCACGTAGGAGGCTTTCACGGTGAGAACCACAGCATTCATCAAGTTCTTGGCTGCCTGGATGAGGGATGTGGCACTATCCAGCTAGAGAAAGGGACAAGAGAATGACATACACCAGAGTTACTCAAAGTCAAACATCCAGAAGGGGGCTGACACATTTCTGCCATTAAGGAGCAGGGAAGGCAACCTGGATTCGCCAAAAGAAGAGCTTATGATTTGAAGTGATAGAACAGGAGGGAAGGAGAGCCTGCCCACCTCCATCATTCCCCCAACCACCACTAGCCTTTGACCCTCAGCATGCTGAGGCTCTGGACAACATTGGAAACTTTTTTATTGTCTTTCTACAGATGCAGATATCAACTGGATAAAAGAGATCCCTCTTTTGAGCTTGTGAAAATATCATATTAAGATAAGGTTTGCCTATCAGGTTTTCCTAAAATGTTGCACTCTCACTTACACAGGGACCACATCAAGAGCACCAGTTAGCAGTCAGTACAGACTGAAAAGTCAAACTTTTATTTTTACAGCTGAGTTTTATATCCATGCAACTGATTACTAATAGAGAATAGCGATTTGAAGAAACACAGATCCTAGCTTAGATCAAGAGGCAGGACAGGACTGGGATTAAGTAATGGTGTATGTTCATGGACTCCCTGGTTTCTAACCAGGATGTAAATTATGCTGGGAAATGAACTGAACAAGTCTTGAGTCTGTCATTTGAAAACAAACAAACAAAAATTGACCCTGGCTAACTCATATTGTCAGGATGTAAGCAGTGTGACCATGGACCACTACCACAAAAAGTATCATTGAGATTCCCATGAAAAAAGCATTAATTTATGAATTCACCCAGGTCATGGATTCTAACTCTGAGTGTATGCCAAGTCACTATTCTGAGTATTCTCTTTTCTCTCTACACTCTCCCTTGGAGACTCTAGCTCTTGGGGGTTTAAATATCATTTTTATGCAGATGATTTCCAGATGTACATATCCAGTCCTAGTCTCTCTTCTGAGCATTAGTCCTGGATAACCAACTGTCTTTTGGACAGTTTGAAATGGATGTCCCACAATCATCTCATATTTAACATGTCCAAGACAGAATTCATTATCTTCCTTTCCCATCTCCACCCCTCCTCTATATTTCCCTGCTACTGTTGTGGGCACCAACATCCTTTCATTCACATAGTTTCAGAATCTCCTTTGGAATCACTTTAAACTTGAAACATATCTAACCAGTAGGCAAGTCTTGTGTCTTTACCCCTCTACCATCTCTCACATACTCCTCTTCCTCTTCACAGGAACCAGTCCAGTTTAGAGTTGTATCACCTCTTACTTGGGTTACTGTAATAGCCTTTTAATTCATCTTCCTGCTTCTCATTTCTCCTCTTAACAATCTATCTTTCAAATATTCTCCAAAGTTCTTTCCCTAAAGTGGATGACCATGTAATCCCTTTAACCCACAAACTTCAATGGTTTCCTTTATCTCAAGAATCAAATATAACCATTTTTTTTGGCATTTAAACCTCTTTTCAACCTGTTCTACCTGCGTACTCACTGTTGTGGTTTAGGTCATATTGAACACCATGCTAATTTGGACACCATATACTGTCTTTCATTTCCATCCCTTTCCATGCCTGAAATGAACATCCTCCTGTGGGCATCTATAATTCATTTAAGATTCAGATCAAGTACCACCTTTAGCAAGATGCTTTCTCCCCACCCCACCCCTTGCCCCTCACCAGTTGTTAGTACCTCCTCCTCCAAGACTGAGTTGTATGGGGTTCCCAATATAGAAACCCTCTGTTTTGGCTTTTAAAGCCCTTCACAACCTGGCCCCAACATATCTTTCCAACCTTATTGTCTATTATTACTCTCCCTCCCACACTATGCAGTCTAGACAAGTGGGCCTCAAACTATCCTCATCTCTGTTTCTCACACACAGAACTCATTTTCTCATCTTGGTACCTTTGTAATGACATGTCTGTAATGCACTCTCTCCTCACCTTTGACTTGACAGAATCCCTCACTTTCTTCAAAGTGAAGCTCAAGTATTTCCTCATCTCCACAATTGCTAGTACCCTCCCTCCCTATCATGTATTCTGTTTGTATACATTCCATACATAGTCATTCTTCACATACTTATAAATTCATACATTGCTTCCCCTCATGGAATATAAGCTTTTTGAGGGCAGAGATTGTTTCGTTCTTTTGACATGAATTCCCAGCCCCTGGCACAGTGCCTAGAGGATATTAAGCACCTAAGAAATCCTCCATGATTGATAGAATTGTAATCATTAAATCCAATCCTCCCACCAATTTGGGAGGCATGCAGAGACAGATTTATGCAGCAAAGTGGTGAACTTTGAATGAGTCTGACACTTCTCTTGACTAACACGCATTTTGAAATAACTGAACCTTCACAATATAGGGATATTAAACACTCCCTTTCCCTACTATGTGTCAGGTACTCTGCTAAGTGCTGGTGATACAAAGGAAGGCAAGAGTTCCTGCTCTCAAGAAGCTTGCAATCTAATGGAGGAGACAACATGCAAAAAAAAACTATGTACAAATGAAATATGAATTAGATAATTTTAACAGAGGGAAGGCAATAGCATTAAATGAGATCAGGGAAAGTGTCTTGCAGAAGGTGGGACTCAAATTGAGATTTGTAGGAAGCTAGAGAAGCCAGGAGACAGAGGAGGAGAAGGAGGGAGGGAATTCCAGGCATGGGGGACATAGGGTCAATGAAAACACTTGGAATTGGATATAGAGTGCTGTGTATCAAGAATAGGAGACATAAGGCAAGCAAGAAGATTGAGAGTTAGAGATATTCTAAGTTAAGATATGGATAGAAACTAGACCTTAAACCAATGCCATACTGCATCCCAAACATGCTTTCTACCTACTTTCCATCTCATTTCACCACATTACCTCTCCTGCTAGTTGAGACCTAAACAATGTACCAGAATAGTCTACAAGAATGAATCTCAATAAACACTATAGCTCTCAAAGGTCTATGTCCCACTGTGCATCAACCATTCAGCTATATGCACATTCAGTTATACTCATAGAAATAGACACATTCTCACATTGAGTTCAGAATGCTCAGTCCATAAGTCTGAACTGGTTTCTAAGGATTACTGAATACAGACACTATCCAATCGTTCTTGGTAACAAGAAAAACAGCCAAGAGTGGATGAGTGAAATTCATAAATCATCTCAGGCATCTAATATGAATCAACACGTTTCTTACATGGCCGAGTCTCCAACTGAACAGACTTGGATTTCATTTTCCTTTCTTTCCCCAGTGTGACCTCCTGGTAACAACAACAACAGAGTCAAACAGCTGTAGAAGGTAGTCAAGGCCCAGGCTTCTTCATCAATTATTTATTCTGGCCAAATAACCATGGGTTCAAACTTATCTGAGGTTCTTTGCACTTTGCTCCTTATTCTCAAAAGGGAAAATTTAATTTATGAAGTCCATCAGTTCTGCTGAGCACACCTTCTTGTGAGTCTGACTGATAAGTACAAAATAACTTGACTAACCAAGTCATTTGTGTATGTATGTGTGTGTATGTGTGTGTGAATGTTCCTCAAAAAGCAACATCACATTTAGTAACATATAAAGAAAAATAATATGAATGAATGAAACAAAAAAAAAGAACCAACAATGTTTCAAGCACTGAGCTAAGTAGGAGAGATAAAATCCAATAGTAAGACATTCCTTATCCTCAAAGAGTTTATACTCTACTGGGGAAAGACAAGACCTATGGAGCAGTTATGACTTAGGAGGGGTGTTTTCATTTGTAAAGTCCCAGACATAATGAGCGTAGTCACTGATTGAAACACATATTTTTCCATTAGCAATGACATGGATGATTTGCTATGTTTGTTATTATATGTGTAAGGGTGAATCTATTGAATAAAACAATTACTCTAATACCATTTAAGGTAACTAAAAAGTTTCTCTGCCCCTGCGTCTTTATCCCTTTGAGAGCACCTCTCCTGAATCAATCACCAAATCAAAGAAATTAAACTAAAAGCAAAGATGCCTAATTGATTTGGAAGGAGTGAAAGCCATTGGATGAAATGGGATTACACTGTATAGGAAGTCCATCAGGATTGGTTGCAGAGTCAGTCATACTTTGTAGAACTTGTATAAAAATAACAAGCTAATCCTGAATTTGACATTCCAATAAGCAGGCTTGCTTTATGACGGGACATTTCCAGCTAAGCCCCTGAGAGGGAATCACTGAGGAGAAAGGAGGGATCCTCTGTCTTCTCCCCTTCCCTTAATCAATTAATAATCATGTGAGCTTTGAAAGGTTGGGAGATTTGGACTTCCCATCAATATCCTAGCTTTGTTCCTGGATCAGCAGTTGCTAATGACAGTATGAATATTGGGAGTTCATGGCAAACCAGACATATTAAGGAAAGGCAAATCTGAGACTCTCTAAGCAGCCTGGCAGAGAAGTTCCAGAATACCTAAGGGAAACATTATCAGTACCTCTTGAAGAGGAGAAAAGAACTTCTGGAAACAGATGTATAGGATACTCCTTTGCCACATGTGCTCTCTAACTTGAGTCTACTTTCCAATGGGATCAACATGCACTCATGAGAAAGTATGCCCCCAGTCTTGAGGGATGCTTTATGACAGCTGTCCTTATTACACTACCTTACTAAATATCCTTTTCTAAAAGCTAATTAAATTTGGCTGGATGATTATTATCCCGATAGTCTAATGGGGGGTGGGTGCAGGTGAAGATTATAAGCAATAGCATTATAAAGATGCTTGAAACCCCTTACTGTTACCCCAGCTGCCCTCTAGTTCAGGAAATGGCCAGCATGCCAATTGAGTATGTGTGTGAGTAGTGGTGGTTAGAATATAGCTTATGAACAGGTGCTACTCATGAAATTAACAAAATAAGATTCCAGAAAGTTGAGTAGATCTGAACATAACTATTAAGGAGAAGTCATTATGATCACTAATTTTTTTAACATTTTAATTCAAATCAAGTTTACTGTATGGGAGAGATAGCGTCATATAGTGAATAGAGAGGTGACCTTATAGTCAAAATGACCTGGATTCAAGTCTGGCCTCTGACACATAAAGGTTGAGTTGGACAAGTTATAATCACCCAGTGACACTGGCAACTCTTGAGGGCTATAAATTCCAAAATAGGTGCCAGTCTGCATGAGTAGAGATAACTTTATTTTTTTTATTTCTTTGCTTTTAAAAATAAAATTTTAGAAATATTTTTAAATAAATTTTTATTTTTTTCCAGATCATAGAACTTTTTTAAGCAGGAAGGGACATTTTAGCAGGAAGATGAAACTGAGAGATGTTAGTAACTTGTCAACGGTAACACAACTAGTAAGTATTTGAAGCAGGATTTGAACTCAGGTCTTACAGATTTGCTACAGTCAGTGCTCCACTCATTATACCAGCTAGTTTCTTCCATAAATGACATCATACTATTATAATAGCATGCCTTGTCTCTAGATCCTCTCAGGTTACCCAGCCCACTGCCAGAATACTTTGGATAAAACTCATGCAGAGCAGAGTGATCCAGTCAGCCATTAATGTCATCCAAGAATCCTTACTGGCTAAAGCCTGAGAGAACAGGGGTCTATGAAGTCAGAGCTGAGCCAATATGTAGCCTCATCCCTGCACCTAAATGGGTACATGTAATAGTGGTAACCAAAATAAAGTAATCCATTCTCCCCAATTTGAAAGAAAAAAAAAGATGCCAGGTACGTTTGATGGATGGGTCGGAGACAAGCCTACAAAATCAGCATAGGGACAGAATATTGTTGGTGGAAGGGACAAAGAAAGCTCTCATCAACAGTTTTGATTATGGGATCTCTTCCAGTTGGCTTTACAGACTATTGACACAAAGACCTGAAAGCCAAAGGACCCTGAATGTGGAGCAGCAAATAGTGTTTAGATGTTAAATTGGCTGCAATATTCAGTGGGGCTGCCAAGTGTGCTCAGTTTAGGTCAGGGAATGCTGCTATCTCCATAAATCAAGAGAATGGGCACAAACAGGCCACTTGTAGGATTTATAGGCATGATTATGATCAATAAATTTATCAACACAAAATATGACAAACTTCCAGAAAACTATCAGTCCAACCAATTAAAATATATTTCAAAGCAGAATTTAGACAATGGCTACAATAATGCAAATGGAAAAAAATAACAAAACCCTGAATTTTCTATAATTATGATGACTTGTTTCAACATCAAAGAAGAGATGAAAACATATGCTGTTCTTTGCAGAGGTAGGGGATTATGGGTGTGGGATACTGCATATATGTGAGACTCCATGGATGTGTGGGTCAGGTTAGTTAACTTTGCTCCTTCCTTCCTTCCTTCCTTCCTTCCTTCCTTCCTTCCTTCCTTCC
>NW_020954844.1:5436115-5439112 GCF_900497805.2 Vombatus ursinus
TCCTTCCTTCCTTCCTTCCTTCCTTCCTTCCTTCCTTCCTTCCTTCCCTTTTATTCTCAGAATAGGGAAGGGGAAAGGAAAATGTTTGGAAATTAAGTTTATGTGGAAAGAGAGGGGAAATATATATGTGTGTGTGTGTGTGTGTGTGTGTGTGTGTGTGTGTGTGTGTATACATACACAAGATAGAAGATAAGTAGGAAATAATTACCAGAAGAAAATCACCAGAAGTAAGAGGGGTTTGAAAAGCCTTCCTGTAGAAGGTGGGGTTTTAGCTGGGATTCAAAGTAAGCCAGGGAAATCAGTAATCAGAGACACAATCCTACCCAATAGGTGGGATTATAAACTTCAGAAGGGAAGAGATTATTTTTATTTTTTGCCTTTGTATTCCCATTTTAGCACATCATCTGATATGCTGGGTACTCAATATGAATTGAATTGAATTGAAATTAATTGAGTCCTATCTAGGACTGTCTCCATCTGTTGAGTTTTTTAAAGACATAGCACTGAACTCGTTCACATGACTGTGATTATGGGAAAAAAGCAAACTTTTTTTTTCTGAAGAAAAAAAAGTTACACTAAAAAAAATAGATGAGAACTGGTTTCTAGAAATCTTACTGGAAAATGTTTATAATGTTCAGCTACTATTGTGATTATGATGGAACATGTTAAAGATGTCTTTTCCAATAATAAGGTTCACCCAAATAAAATTATTAATAGATTCTCTCTCTCACATAAGGTTTTTCCTCATTCAACTCCTGCCCCTAGTTAGTTCTCTCTCTCTCTCTCTCTCTCTCTCTCTCTCTCTCTCTCTCTCTCTCTCTCTCTCTCTCTCCTTCCCTCCCTCTCCCTCCTTGCTCTCCCTCCTTTCTCTTAATTATTTTGTATTCTTCTGTTTCTATTCTGTACTTCTTTCTCTCTATCACAGATGTAGAACCACAAGGGATCATCTAGAGGGCATTATATTCAACTGTTGAACTCCCCATTTTACAGAAAAATAAAACTGAGGTACAGAGAGATCAAATGACTTCCCCAAGGTCACACGGCTAGAAAATGTCAGAAATGGGATTCAAACTAAGATCATCCTGACTAAACTGCCAGGTTTAATCCTTCAAACAGGCTATTTCATTTCATCTGAATGCCTGAAACAGAGTAGGTGCACAGTAGCTTCATTTTTTTTGTAGTCTGACAATTAAAAATCTTGATTTTATTTTGTTCCCCTCTATTACTGTGTGAATAACTACTAATTAAAATTCAGAATGGTCTCTATTTATAAAAGGGATTTTCTTTTTTAAAAAAAGAAAAAGTCATTGCCTAATATTTCCTCAATTTCCTGATGTCATTAAGCTCTTACCCCTTGTTTTCAGATTTTCACATCTTTGTTACAAATTCTAAGTTGGAGAAGTACTCAACAGCAGAAGTAATATGGCTGAAAAATAAATATATTTTCTTTATACCTCAGCTGTAACTCTTTATTGCCTATGATGCCATCATTTCATCTTGTAACTGATTTTAGAATTATGTTGTTTCACAGACACTCTCTCCCCCACCCCCCTACAGAAGGGGTTGATTGCAAAGTAGGGATACTTGAAATACAGCTCATCTGATCAGAACAAACAATGATTCTCAACACCATCCACCCTTTCATACAGGCACATTTCTATGAACTAATCATGCCTTTTGAGCTCTCATGGCTATCCCAGCTGTGATACTGAGGTTCAGTCAGAGAATCCATGTCTTACAAGGCTTGAAGGGCAGCATGTGGGAGTGAAGAGAGAACCAGAAGTGGAATCAGGAAGACCTAAGTCCAAGTCTTATCTTTGCCACATTCTAGCTGTGTGGACCTGGGCATGACATGACTTCTTAATGCCTTAGGAAACTCTCTAAGTTACCAATGAGTTACTGATAGGACCAGAAGCATCCAAGTCAGTAATTTGTCATAACAATAACATGTCTGTATTTAAAAAAAAAAAGACAACATAGTTATAGAACTTGTGAATGAATCCTCTGGTCTAATCTCCTCTCAGAACTTCAACCATAAGATCCTATCTGATGATGGAAGTTTGTGGCATAGTAGAACATCAAATCAGATACTATATGTAAAACATATTGAAAATTTTAGTGGCGTGTAAATGTTGACTATTATTTTTATCTGTAATAGTAGTCAGCAGCAGCAGATTATCATAATGATAAGAGGGGAGGGAATGAAATAACCATTTGTATAATGCCTCCTATGTGCTAGGTTTTAGGTGATTTGATCCTCACAACAACCTTGGGAGGTAAGATGATGTTATTATCCTCATTTTACAGTTGAGCAAACTGAATCAAAAAGAAGTTAAGTGGTCACGCAGAGTCATACAGCTAGTAAGCATCTGAGAGCAGATTTGAACTCAGGTGTTCCTAATTCCAGATCTAGTTTTGTGCTACCTAGTACTTGCAATGATGGTTGAGTACTATACTTGGAGCCTAGAAGATGGAGTTCACATCCTGTTTCTTCATGATTTTGGGTAAGTCACTTAACCTAACTCAGCCTCAGATTTTTCTTATCATCTTGCTCAAGCACTTTGCTGTGTGCTTCCTCAAGAAGGGAATTAGTAAAAGGGGTTCTGAGTCAATGGAGGACACCCTGTATTGCCCCTAGGAAGCACATGGAAACCATTTCTTGTTGAGTTGATTATCTGTGTAAACTTGCTCACAGCCCTTGATGTTCCTGAGTTTTGCTTTCCCCCTTAGACAAATGGCATATTTCAACTTCTGCCACATGGGCCAAAGATGAGACTGGACAATCTGTGACTAGGTTATTTTAATCAAGAAACAATTTAAATTTAACTACTCTGTGCCCAGTACTATACTAAGACCTACAAAGGACACTATCTATATCTATATCTATATCAATATCAATATCAATATCTATCTATCTATCTACCTATCTATACCTATCTATGCATATCTCTATCTATCTATCTATCTATCTATCTATCTATCTATCTATCTATCTAT
>NW_020954844.1:5439122-5444038 GCF_900497805.2 Vombatus ursinus
TATCTATCTATCTATCTATCTATCTATCTATCTATCTATCTATCTATTTATGTAATGCATGGTCTCTTCTTATCCCCAAGGATTTTTTTTTCTAATTGGAGATAGGAAACTCATACTTACATAAGAGTTTGAGAATTGATTATTCCCTTCTCAGGTTGAGTTCCATAGATTCCAAGTGCATCTGCATTTATTCACTCAATTAAAACAAAACATTTATTAAGCACCTACTATGTTCCAGGAATTGTTTGGGGAATATGGG
This sequence comes from Vombatus ursinus, assembly GCF_900497805.2. Classification (NCBI taxonomy): domain Eukaryota; kingdom Metazoa; phylum Chordata; class Mammalia; order Diprotodontia; family Vombatidae; genus Vombatus; species Vombatus ursinus. The sequence continues at coordinate 5,439,382 of NW_020954844.1, forward strand.
ATATGAAGACGAAGGGAAACTATCCTTGACCCTTATGAACTCACAATCTTCTATATAGAATACATAAAAAAAAAATGAATGCAAGACAGCTTTGGGAGGGAGGGCACCATCATCTGGGGAAAGGAGGGAGAATCTACAAAGGTATCATATAGAAAGCAATACTTAAGCTGAGTTTCAGGGACCCAAGAAGGGGAAGTAAGGAGGGAGTGCAACTCAGTCATGGCCATTGCAAAGACATAGAGATACGAGATGGAGTCTCATGTGTTTAGATTGGCAAGTGGGCCAGAATGACGGGGTTATAGAGTGCATGGAGTGGAGTACTGTATAAGTAGATTGGAAAGTATGAAAGGGGCCAAGTAGTGAAGGTCTTTAAATGTCAAATTTGACTTCATATTTGATCCTAGAGGTAATAGGGAGTCACTGGAGTTCATTTAGTAGGTGAGTGACAAGGTCACAGATCTACAATTTAGGAAACTCACTTGGATGGCTGTTCAGAGAACAGAATGGGGAGGGTAGTGGAGAGAGACTTGTGACCAAAAATCAAATGAGAAGGCTATTAAAATAGACAAGGTGAGGTATGACATGATCTTGAACTGGGCTGGTTGATTGTATGAGTGGAGAAGAGGTAACTATAAGGGAAAGAACTACTGAGCTATAAATGACATGATTTGAAAAAATGCTGAGTGAAATCTGAATCCAACATTTCTCTACAGGTCAAAAATTCCAACAGTTCAAATGAACATTGTCTCAACAAGAAGGAACTAAGTGGTAGATTTGGATTCAGGATGGTATGGGCTTGAAGAACTGGATTCACCTTCTGCCAGTGATACTTATTGCTTATGTGAACTTGGCAACTCACTTAGCCCCCCTCTAAGTCTTAGATTCATAGGACCATAGATTCAGAGTTGGAAGGGCCCTTGGAGGTCACAGTTTAGGCCTGTTATTTTTCAATTGAAGAAACTGAGAGGTCGCAATTTTTCCAGGATATGTTGCTGAGGCAGGATTCAAACCCAGGTCTTTTGCACTCCAAGTCCAGAACTCTAAAAATAAGTTTCATCAGATTACAGATCCAGAGGTGGAGGATATCTGAGAGATCCCACCCTATCATTTTACAAATGGGGAAACTGAGACCCAAAGAAGTTAAATGACTGTCCAAAAATCAAAAATGGTAGTGAATAGAAAAGTAAAGATTAAAATTCAAGTTCACATACTTAAAAATCTTAGCACTTCCCACTCCCCACAGGCTGCTTTCCCCAATAATACCTACAGTGCCTACCTCACTAGGTTGTTGAGAAGCTGTTGTTGATGCTATGTATAGGGAGCTCTTGGTAAATTTTAAAGTGTTATATAAATGTCAGAATTGATAATTGTCAATAAGCCAGATCATCTAGGATATAGTCACAATATAAATTAGACTTCATCAATAATTAAGTAATTAGCAGTCTTTTACTAATAATGGTGAAATTCCTGAATGGGTCTGGCTATGTAGCAAGAAAAATGTAGACTTTTGTGATGTAGAAGAGTAAACATTGGAGCCTTAGCAGAGAAATATGCTTGGTTGGTTGCTGTCCTTTGTCTTGAGGAGGACCAAAATGACATCACTATGTTGGAGTCAAGGTACAACGTGTCTGACTGTGGCTGATCAGACCAACGTGAGCTTAGAAGGCTCTACCACAGGTCAGGCACAAGTAGTCCACATAAACATTTGGAATAGAGATGTCAGCAGAGAAATACAGTGGAACCCCAGAAGGGGGATTAGAGGCCTATCTCTCTCCTTTAACAGGTGAGGAATCAGATCTAGAGAAGAGAAAATCATTGATCAAGTTTATAGAGACAGGAAGTAGCAGAGTTGGGATTTGAACCCTGGACCTCTGACTCCAAATTTAGTGCTCTTCCAACTAATTCATGCTTCTTTATGAAGTTACATGATTTCCAGCTTCTTCAGAGTACAATGGTAGAACTGGAAAGGCCCAAAGAGATCACTCAGACCAACCACTTGACAGCTAAGGAAATTAATTCCTAGGAATGTTGAAAGCCTTAGCCAAAGTCACATAGATCATTAGGGCAGAGCCAAGACTAGATTTCCTGACTCTCAAATTGTCCCTGTGCCCCTAACCCCATTTCCATTTCATTACTTGCTAAAATTAGTTGTAACATTTTAAGATAATGTCTGTTAAGACCCATATAAAAAGTGTCTATTTTCAGCTGGATATGCCAAGTTTCGAAGATCCAAACCCTCACAATGTGGTGAACCATTTAGAATTTCTCAGAAACAACTGGAGTGTCGATACACTTTGAAAGGCTTTTAGTCGGGCAAATGTCATGCAGTTAGGGACTTGTGAGAAGCAGGACAAAAAGGGAAGTAGCCATTAGAAGGTACTTGTGGGACAAACAGATCTTGAGAATTTTACCTAAATGGCTTAAATGCAGAGAAGGGTAACTGATTGGGTTTCCTCACTGATACGGGTGGACTGCTTATTTCAAGGCTTGTCTAAGGGGTCTAGTGATTTTGAGTGGCCCTGAATGGGCCTTGAGAAATGGTAAGACCTCATTCCCCATCCTCATTGTTGAGGCACTTGTGCATATGGGCTGTGACAGGTCAGATGTTGAACACAACAAGCATGATAAACTTTTATCTCTACATGCTTGAATATCTTCAATACATCAATAATCCCTGTTCCCAGTCTCTGTCCCATTCAATAGGGAAGGGTATGTGATTTCTTTTTCCCCTCAGTTTACAGGAACTGCAGGTATAAAACTCTAATTACTCCTGGCATATTTATGACTTACAAAGTTTCCTGAGGTTCAAATAAGTCAAGTGATTTGTTCAGGATTGCACAGCAAGTTAACATCAAAGGCATAATTTGAATGAATTTTTTTTCTGCCTGCAAGTCCAGAATCCTATCCACTAGGTCTGATTACCACTGAATTAATTTGCCTAAAATTATAGCTCTGAGAAAATAGAGAGGCAATGCTGTGCATTGGATTGGAATTACAACTGGGTTCAGTGTTTGAATGCTCCAATTAGCATAGATTCAGTCTCAAAGGTCCTTCAAGGCAATGTAATCTAGTCCAACCTTTCATTCTAAGTAATGGTCACACAAATTAAAAAAGAAGGTACATCCAAGATTCGAACCCTAGTTCTCTGACTACAAACTCAATTTCCTTCCAGTTGTACCAGTTACTTTGGGAAAGAGGCATCAGATCTATGAGCTTTCGTGTGCTTATCTGAAAAAAAAATGTGGACAATGATACCTGTGGGACTAGATATGTCATAATGATGTTCTACCTTGTAAATTGGGTTTGAGGCATAGTCTCCATGAAAGAAATCTAGCCAGTACAACCCAAGTTGACTAGGTAGCTTTCGGTCATCAAAATTTGACTTCTTTTGGGCAGAACACCCTCATGGGAGGAGAGGAGAGAAGAGAAGAGAAGAGGATGAACTGATTTGCCCAACTGGAACTGGCCAGCTGGTTTCCCATTCAGGTAGCTCTGACTACTCACAGGTTGTGGTTTGTCCTTCATTCTCAAGGAGGACCATGATACCAGGGAGATGATGACATGACTTGGCAATTGACTTTGATTTGAGTGAGGGAGGTCTATGTAAAGTCCACCCTCACTTTCTCCTCCAGAGCCATCTGGGTACAGTGGCCAGATATTGATCAGGATGACTGAAGATGGCCCAAGATGCAATGGGAGACCCTGTCCCTTTTAAGCTAAGGTATTTTCAGGTTCTCACTTTGAGTGAGGTGATGCCCATCAAGTGAATAGGCCTCTTCAAGGAGTAAGTAAAGGGATGGCCCCTTTAATAAACAAAAAAGTAAGCATTCATAACTTATAAAAACACCAAAGAGGAAGAGGGGACCAAAGAAACCTTGGAGATGGTCATCTCCCCACTACCTATATGGTTTCTGGAGTGCATGTTGATCATTCAATCAATAATCACTTATTAAATGCCTATTATGTGCAAAGTAGTGTGCCAGATGATGAATACAAACATCGTCTATAATCTGTGTCATTTATTAAATATCACATGAGTTAAAATAAGTCTCTAGTAAGCCCTAGGACTGGCTAGCTGATAGAGGTTGCCTTAGAATAAAGGGGAAAAAATATAAATGTTGATGTCAGATAGAACTGTCATGATTCAGGTGAATAAATAATTTCAGTAAAGACTATTTCACTCCCCTATAAAAGATCAGGGGTTCACAGAAGTTGAACTAGAATGGACCTCAGAGCTCAACCAGTCTAATCCTCTCATTTAGCAGATGAAGAAACTGAGGTCAAGAGACACTAAGTGACTTTCCTAAGGACACAAAGCTAATAAGTATCTGAGGTAGAATTTTCACTCAGTCAACTGACGAATCAACAATAATTTATTACAAATGTATTACACACCAGCTAGTGGGGATACAAAAATGAAAGCCACGAACTCTTATAAGTTCTTGCTTCTTCATAGTGGAAAGAAACTTTTCTCATGTCAAAGAACATGTGTTCACCTCCTGCCTTTCATGTGTATTACCTGTGGAACCTTGGAGAGCTCAGCTCATATCTCTGGACCTATGTATCCTTATAGGTACATTAAGAGAGTCGACCTAGGTGGCTCCTAAGTTCCTCTTTTCCAGCTCTAGCCCTAAGCTTTCTCTCATTCTCTCTCTCT
>NW_020954844.1:5444048-5563729 GCF_900497805.2 Vombatus ursinus
TCTCTCTCTCTCTCTCTCTCTCTCTCTCTCTCTCTCTCTCTCTCTCTCTCTCTCTCATACACACACACACACACACACACTCACATCCTCTTCAAATGCCTGATGGCTGCTTAGAGGCAACACTGAAGGCAGTTGGTAGAGCACAAATTCTGGCAGACTAAAAAATGTCTGGACATGAATCAGAGATGGCCCATAGGTCTACTATATGAGAAAGAACCTAGCTATGATATTCAGTTGGAAAAAAAAAGTGACAATTTTTTTTCCTGTCACCACCAAAGTAGAAGATGTTCTATTGTAGAGGATTTGCTATTCTCAGTGGTGAAAAGAGTATTCATTCCAGTAAAATCCTAAGTCCTTGAAATACAGAACATTAAGATCTCTCTCCTTCAATTCTTCCTTTCCTGAGTTAGGGATATCATTTAATGCCTGGATGCCCTGAGGACTTCCAAGGCCTCCAATTCCTCCACTATTCACTTCATCTTCTATAGTGTAAACAGATTACTTTTCCAAAGCATTGGGTCATAATGTGGTGCCATGCAAAGGGCTATGGAATTGGAGTCTGGAGACATGGTGTATTTGACAAATCTTTTCACTTTTTCTGCATCTTAATTTCTTACTGTATAAATGGGAACTTCATAAGGCTACTAAAAGTGAAGCACTTTGTCATGCGCTAAAAACCTGTGGGCAAATTTTAAGCTCCCAAACCTCCAATAGCTCCCTATTATAAAAAGAAGAAAATCACACTTACATAGGCTGATATTCTAGGCCCTCAATTATCTACAAATTAGATTTCTGGTCACATTGCCAAAAATACACCTTTCTGAAAGCTCCACTTTAACTAGATCTGTTTCTTCAGTCCTTCTCACAGATGTCACATTCTTCACCTCCTCATTTTGCCACATAGAATTACAATAGTCTGAAATATCCCAAATTATGTCATCATAAGCCTTGAGCTGGAAGGGAGCTAATAGGCCATCTTATCCAACCTCATCATTTAAGAGTTGAGTAAATGGAGGTCTGGTAAGTCAACAAGCATTTTTAAGGAGATGATAGACACCATATTCATCTCATGAGAAAGATAAAATGCAGGCCTTGAGCTTAAGCAGCAAATATTCTAATAAGAAAAAATAAACATATATGGATATTTACAAACATTTATGGGTATATACAAAAATAATACATGGTCATGGGGGTTATAGTGGAAATTGTGGGTGTATGGGTAGGGAATGTTTCATTTATTTATTTATTATTATTTTTTTTTTTTGGAAAGTCACTTGTCAAATATTTACTAGTACATCACTGTATATTACATAGCTCTGTTTTCTTATATATATATATATATATATATATAATATATATATATTTATTTATTTATTTATTTTGAGTTTTCAACATTTACTTCCACAAGATTTTTGAGTTCCAAATTTTCACCCCATCTTGCCCCTCTCCCCACCCCAAGATGGCATGCATTCTGAATACCCCTTCCCCTAGTCTGCTTTCCCTGCTATCTCTCCCCCCTTCCCCTTCTATTTTCCTGTAGGGCAAGTCAGATTTCTGTTCCCCATTTCCTGTATTTCTTATTTCCCAGTTGCATGCAAAAACATTTTTTTAACCATGTGTTCTTAAAACTTTGGGTTCCAAATTTTCTCCCTTACTCCTTCCCCACCCACCCTCATTGAAAAGGCAAGCTATACATGTGCAGTTACGCAAAACACTTCCATAGTAGACATGCGGTGAAAAATTAACTCTATTTCCCTTAATCCTATCCTGTCCTTCCCATTTATTCTATTCTTTCTTTTGACCCTGTCCCTCCTTAGAAGTATTTGCTTCTGATTACCCCCTTTCCCAATCCTCCCTCCTCTCTATCATCCCTTTACTCTCTTGTCCCCTTCCCCTCCTATTTTCCTGTAGGGTAAGACAGATTTCCACACCCAATTGAATGTGTATGTTATTCCCTCCTTAGGTAAAACCCTATAAGAAAAAGATTCACTCATTCCCTCTCACCGGGAAGGTTTCATTTAGATGATGATATTTGATCTGGGTCTTTCTGGAAGGAAACTAGGGGTTCTAAAAGTTGGAGGCTGAGAGTTAAGGGGTTTTGGGGACTGTGAGGCAGTCAGTGCAAAAGCAGGTATGAAAGATGGACTACTCTACATGAGGAATTGTTAGGAAGAAATTCAGGCTGGACTAGAAAGAGGAGTACTGTGGAATAAGGTAGAAAATATAGGCTAAGCAAAGATATCCCCCTGAAGGGCTTTACATCTAAAACAGAGGTTCTTATATTTTATCCTTGGGGTTACAAGGAGCACTGGAGTTTATTGAGTGTCTGGTAGGAGAGTTGAAGGGGTAGGGAGGAGGACAGGACATGCTCATAGCTACACTTTGTCAGGTAAGTGGAGGTTGGAAGGAAGTAGGTATGGGAATTTAAAGCAGAGAAACAGATTAGGATATTATGATAGTCTAGGTGATAAAAGTTGGACTAATGTGGTGGTTGTATGAATAGAGAGAATAAAAATCAGAAAGAGATGTAGAGGTTGAAACAATAAGAGAAAGAAAGTGACACCTCAAATTATAATAGAAAGAGGCAGAATTTGGACATGGGGCCTCTGCCTCCAGATCCAACCCAACTGTTCTGTGAAGCCTTTCCTTACCATCCCAACTTGAAGTGAGCTCCCTTTTTTCTAAATTTTTCATTATTATCTATATGTCATTATTATCTACATGATACGTTTTTTGAAGTAAATGTGACATTCTTTTGAATGCTGCCTTGAATTATTTGAAGTTCTAAATTATATTTCACATGGTATGTATTTATGTCTTGGATCTCCTTATGGTATAGGAGTCCCATGAGAACAATAACTGACATATTCTTTAGTGTAACTCTCACACAGAGTGTGTATATGGAGTATACCACCTTCAATACTTGAAGGAGCTTAGTAATCATAGGTGACATTCAATGATTCAGCTAACCACCCCCTATGCTTTATTCGGTGTATGATCTCATGAATTTCTTTGGCTAAAAATAAATGAATAAATCTATATCTGTTGGCCATCTCTCTGCTGATGATTCTCTGATTTTTAGAAGAACGGTCATTTGATGCTGGCCTTGGAATAGTTTTCTCCAACCTTCAATCCAATCCAAGTTAATTCAATCCAAGTTAATCAAATCCAACTCAACTCAGTCTAAGTCAATAAAAACCAATACAACCCAATCCAAGTCAAGAAATATTCATCAAGTGACTACTCAGTAAGGCACTATGCCAGGTATTGGGTGAACATGAAAAACCATAATTTTTGTATTCAAAGTCTTTTTTTTTAGCATGGTAAAGTCTTTTAGGATGACACATCCCAGGAGGAAAGCAGTGTATTTTCCTATAGCACATTTTTCATGGGCACTGGCTTGATATGATCTGTATCAATCAATCTACCAAAAAAGAATTTAAAAAAATCTTTACTTGATTAATATATGACAATTGTACCTAAGTGTCAGGCACTGTGCTAGGCACTGAGGACACTGAGACCAAAGTGAATCAGCTTATACCTACAAGGAGCTTACAGACTAGTCAGGGAAGACAACATATACACATATATGTAGAAACAAAAGAGATACAAGGAGATTGGGCAGGGTAAGTCTCTAGTAGTGGTGGGAAGGAGGGAGTCAGGAAAAAACAATATTTTCAGAAGATCCTATTAATGTACCAAAGAAGGAGAGCACAATTACACAGCATCCAGTATACATGTTTAGGAGTAGAAGAGAGAAAAGAATGTCTTTGACATATCTTGCGGATTCCTCACAGGAAAGAAGCTGTATATTTTTTTTAAAGTAGCTATTCCATGTTAACATTGTAATAGGCAATATTCTAAAGCTCTTCAGGATAGGAGCCTGTAAACTAGTGCATTAGAGGGACTCTGCCCTGTCCAAGGTAACTGGGAAATAATAATTAAGAACCTGCTAAAAAGAATAGGAATGGGATGGCTGCAATCACAGTCATGTCACTGTCCAATGCCCCCATTTCTAACAGAACCCCTCTTTTAAGCCCTGTTTTTCATTTCTCAATTCATCATCACTGTGTTCCTCTCAAAAATAAACCTGGGGATATTTTCCATCTTTCAGGAAAACAATTAAGGCTTGAGTTGGTGAAGCACTCTAGACAAAGTTGGCCCTCTGTAAGAGTATAAAGTTGTGGCATTTATCTTGGGATTTTCCCTGTGACCCTTCCTGCACCCTCAGCATTCTTGTAGCTGTTGTTTTTCAGCAGGTTATTCCTGATCCAGCTATGGTCAAACCTGATAATGAGACACTAGCTACTATAGCTGAAAGTATGCTTTTTTACCAGCTTTTTATTAGAGTTATGCATTTTAAACCAATAAACATTTATTAAACATTTACTGTACAAGGCTCTCTGGGAAGTGTGTGTGTGTGTGTGTGTGTGTGTGTGTGACAGAGAGAGAGGAGAGAGAGAGAGAGAGAGAGAGAGAGAGAGAGAGAGAGAGAGAGAGAATCCTAGGGAGGAAACTCCCTCCAGTGATGCAAAGCAGTCACCCATTTATAACTTGATGTCTTAGAGTTTTCTGCAACAAATAAGTCAAGTGACTTGCTCAGGGTCTCAGAGCCAGTATGTGTCAGAAGTCTTTAATATGAGGTCTTCATGATATGAGGACAGCCTTCTATCCTCTACTACATCACACTGGCTCTCAGCCTCTGGGGATACAAAAACAGAAGACAGAAATAGTCCCTGCCTTCAAGAAGCTGACCTTGATATGCTTGTTGTTCAGTCATTATTCAATTGTGTACAACTCTTTGTGCCCCTATTTTGGGTTTTCTTGGCAGAGATACTGAAGCAGTTTGCGATTTCCTTCTCCAGGTCATTTTACAATCAGGAAACTGAGGCAAACAAGATTAAGTGACTTGCCCAGGGTCACAAAACTAGTATGTGTCTGAGGCCAGATTCAAACTCAGGTCTTCCTGACTCCAGGTCCAGCACTCTATCCACTGCATTAGCTAGCTGCTCCCTACTTAATACACAAAGAGATTAAGATGGAATGATAGAATGAAAGGTTGCGAGTTTGATGTTTTATAGAAGGACTACAAGTCATGTTCATGAAGCACAGAAACATAAAGTCAGTTAAGGAATCATAAAACTAGAAGGATCCTTAGAGTTCATCTTGTCTAGCACCCTTATTTTGTATGTAATTCCACTTCAGCCCAAGCCCAAGGTACATGTATGTATTCCTTTTTCCCTCCCTTCTTTCCTTCCTTCCTTCTGTCCTTCCTTCCTTTCTTCCTTCAAGATGCACAAATTTAAATAATCCACCACAAATGTTCACATGGAGTTTGTGTGCCCAACCTGTGGTTGAACATTCCAAGCTCATATTGGTCTGATCAGTCACAGTCAGACACACTGAAACTTGACTCTAGTATGGTGATGTAATTTTGGTCCTCTTTGAGAATGAAGGACAACCAATCTTCCTTCCTTCTTTCCTTCCTTCCTTCCTTCCAACTGAAGGTCAGAAAAAAGACAGTGATTTGTCCAAGGTAACAAAGAAAGTTAGTAACAAAGATCCCAGGTCTCCTGGTTCTATTTGGTTTCCAGTCTAGTAGTCACTTCCTTAATACCTTAGTGGTTCCCTATACTCATAGGAGGCATTGTAATGTTGTGGACAGGAGTCAAATGATATGAGCTCAAGTCCCGATGGTGTGACTACCTCTGTATGATGCTGGCCAGTTCCCTTCACCTAAGTCTCACTTTTCTTCTCTATAAAATAAGGAGTTAGCCTAGATGACCTTTCACGTATCTTCCAGCTCAGATCTATGGTCCTATGGCCATCACTGATGATAGTAGAATTGAACAATCCGCCCCCCCCTCAGTTTTGGATGATCTCAGAATCACACTATGATAGAGTCCATTGCTACACTGAGCTCTCTTCTTATTGGCTCCCAGTTGCTTACTCGTCTGGTCATGTTTGTGTATTCTTCCTTAATTCATTCAGGGTGATAGTAGGCATCATAGTTGGCCAGTCCACTGATTAACTGTATTCATTTGCATTTTTTTCAATTATAGGTAAGTAAACCTTGGGGACTCCCACGAAGGCTTAATTATCATCAACACATTTTGCATTTTAAATATGGCTCCCTGCCATTTTTCTCACCATCAAAAGCACTTGGCACTTATAAAGGCTGTGCCTGCCCAATCAGAAAGAAAACATTTGTTTTTGCCTTGAGAAGTTAAATAAATTGTGAATAGTACTATTCTCATGGAGAAGTGTGCAGAGTGGAAGTTGGATTTTGGCAACTCCGCTTCAGGTCCTTCTTTTTTCATCATTTACCCATTTTCAGTGGACTCCTCTTACATCACTAAATTTCCCAACAGTGTGAAGTCTTAGATAGCTATTGATAAGTCACTGAGAGCATCATTATTCACCCCTACCTCCTATTCAAAAAAAAATCTGCCCATCCACCATAGAGTTCCCTGCAGATGTTATTCAATACATGTTTCTGATATATTACTCCTTTGCTCAAAAATTTTCAGTGGTTTCTTTTTGTCTCTAGGATAAAATATAAACTTTTTACCCTCTCATCTTAGTCTTCTGCTGTCAAAACCTAATCTATCTTTCTAGCTTTATTTCATATTGTTCCTCTTCACACCCACTATACTCCAGCCAAAGTGTTCTCATTTTTTCCCTGTTCTTCTCAAATCTACATTGGCCTATGCCTTCAATGCTTGTCCTCTTTATTACTGTTATTGAAACACAGTACTTCTCTTTCTTCAAGGTTCTTATTGGATAAAGTTTTTTATTTCAAAACTTGGACAGTTTTAGGAGGTCCATAGATGAGGAAAATTGCATTTAATGCAATAGTACAACAAGCATTTATTAAAATACTTATTTAAAGAAACTTCATTATTTTATTCTGAATGTAATAAATAAAACGAACATTTTCATACTGTAGTAAAATAGAAAAAAAGATTATTGTACATGAAACTGAAATCTATTATGTACAACTTGCTATTCCTTTTAAATATGTAATAAAGTTATCATATAAATTTCTGTTTTTCCTCTTTTTTTCCCTCCTCCCCTTTCCCACCCTAGAGATGGCTACCATTGTGCCAAGCAGTTTGTTAATAACAAGGGATACAAAAAAGGCAAAAGATAGTGCCTACTTCCAAGGCGCTCCCATTCTAATGGTGGGGACAATGTGCAAACAACTGTGTACAAACAAGATACAGACAGGTAAATTGGAGTCAAATCTTAGAGGAAATGGGCAGAAGTTGTGGCGGAATGGGAAAAGCTTACCTGCAGAATATTGGTTTTTAGATGGGACTTGAAGGAATCCTATAACAAGCCAGGAGGTAGAGATGGGGAAGTAGATCATTCCAGGCATGGGGGGCAGTCATGTTCAAAATTGGAAGATGGAGTGTCTTTTACAATGAACAACAGAAAGGCCAGTGTATCACAGAATATATTGGGGTGAATGGGGGTAAGAAGATTGGACAGATAAGAAAGACACAGATAATTTTGTGCTTTGTACATGAAATGTAGGATTTTGTATCTGATAGGCAGCCCCTGATGTTTATTGAATTGGGGTGGGGGGAGCAATCAAACCTATGCTATAATAAGATTAATTTGAAAGTGGAGTGGAAGATACACTGAAGTGGGATGAAAGTTGAGGCAGAGAGATTAATCAGGAAACTATTGAAATAGTTCAAGTGTGAGGTGATGAGAATATGTATAAGAGTTCGGGTAGTTTCAGAAGAGAAAAGGAAATATATAGAAGAGATTTTACAAATGTAAAATGACAGCAATAGGAATAGATTAGGTATGGGCAGATGAGAGAGATTGAGAAATTGAGGTAACATCTACCTTGCAAAGTTAGGTGACTGGAAGGATGGTGTTACCCATAACAGCAATAGGGATATAGAAAAGAGGGAAGGTTTAGGGGGAAGGGTCAATTTAGTTTGGGATATATTGAGTTTAAGAAGTCTTTGAGACATCCATTTATAATGGCCAATAGGCCATTGGAAATGAGAGACTGACAGTTGGGAGAGAGGTTAGGGTGGGACAAATGTATCTAAGAATCATTAGCATAAAGATGAATTAGCACAGAATTGAATGCATGATGAGATCACCATGTGGACTAGTATAAAGAGAGAAGAGGGTCCAAGGCCAAACATTTAGAACAACATTCTAAGATGGCATTCATGGGTTTCAACAAAATGTTAAAGAATACATGACACCAAAAAGGTTGAGAACCTAAGTTTTAAGATTTAATTCAGGTGCTGCCTATTAACATATCAAGAAGGATGTGGTTATTAAAGTAATGGAAAACAGGACATTGAAGGAAGAGGACATAGGATGTATCCTTACAGATGAGTATTTGGGAAAACAATAAGTAAGGGGGAATATTCATGGTTGATTTCATAGTCTTTCCCTACTCCACTCCCCTTTTCAAATGCTTTTTCAACAATTTCAATTCAATAAATATTTTGAAGTGTCTTCTATGTAACACATATAAGAGGCAGCTTGTCATAGTGGGTAGAATGCTAGGCTTGAAGTCAGAAAGACTTCCCTTCAAACCCTGTCTCTGATACCATCTCTGTGATTCTAGGAAAGGCACTTAACCTCTACATTTTTTTCAAGCAATTGCCAAGTATGTTCCTACTAATATATAGAGTAGAGAAGAAAATACATTCTTGGGGCATGGTCTGACAATGGCCTGGCAACAATTGCATGTTGGAAGTGGGTTCAGGCTTCTATGCCCTGGGATAGTCAACAGAATTGATTTACTATTGAATGAGTACTCACTATAGAGGAGAATTTTTGGGATAATTCTAGAAAAGGAGGCATGCTTGAGGACAATGTTTTAGGGACTTTCTAAATTTTAGCACCTAGGGGATAAGGCCCCATTATCTTGATCCAGTTTCACTCTGCCAAGGAGAAAGAAAGGAGGTATGTGGGCAAAGACAAAGCTACCTGATATAAGTATGTCTAGGTCTTACCCCATGGGCATGCTTTCCATGTCAGAACTGATTCTTTATCTCTACCTAACAGATCCATCTCACAGGGATCTTATGACTCATTTTGATTGGATCAAGGAAAGTGATTAGTCTGTGCCAAGATGAGACCCAGGGAAAAGAGTATTGACTTTGAAGTCAGGAGATCAAAGTTCAAATCCAGCTCCAGCACATATTAGTTGTGTAAACATGGGCAAGTGTCTTTCTCCCTGTGCCTGTTTTCTAATCTATGAAATGAAATGGAAATGGAATTCCTCTTCTTCTCCCTTCTCCTTCTTCTTCTTCTCCTTCTCCTTCTCCTTCTCCTTCTCCTTCTTCTCCTCTTGCTCCTCTTCTTTTTCTCCTACTCTTTTTCCTCTTCCTCCTTTTCTTTTTTCTACTTCTCCTCCTTCTTCATCATCATCACTACTACAAATCATGTAGTGATGCTTTAGTTCTGAATACAACTATCCCCAACTGCATATATTTCAGATAGTCTTGAAAATTTATGGAAAGTATGAGAAACAAATGTAACAGGGTAATATGAATCTCTCCACTCTAAAAAAAAATTTGAGTTTATCTTTCATTATAAAGATGAGAGGGAAGACATGAAGAAACAGATATCATTAATCAAGGGCTCACAAGAGGGCTTCAAAATAATGCATGGTTTAGAGTGGTGATTTTAATTAAAATAATTTTCAATTTGAGCAGTTGAGCAATAACTTCTAATATTGGAGTGTATTTGTCTGTCTCTTCTGAAATGTCTTTTGAACATTTTTAGAACTGGGCTAACCCCCATTCACTTTTTTTTCTTCTCTTAAGCTTGCTATTAATGTCACTTTCTCAATAACCCAGTCACAGAAGCCCCACTTTGGAATGATACCTCAGTGGCCATTTAATACAGACCTTACCAGAATATTAATTGCCTCCACAAAATCTCTTGTCCTATGGTTATGCCATGTTCATATCCAAAAAATTGGAATGAACTACCTAGAGAGGTAGCAGGTTATTCTTCTCTGGAGATATGCAAGCAGACATTTGTCAAAAATTCCATGGGGATTCTTTGGGGCTCGTAGGTTGGGCTAGATGGCTTCTAAGGGCCTTCATAACTCAAAAATTCTGTGGTTCATCTGAAAACCTCTGGGGAGTGCAACCAATCATCTCTTGAGGTATCCTGTTATACTCTTTGATAGGGGATAAGGACTGGAAGGAAATATATTTATTAAACACCCACCATGTGCCAGACACTGTGCTAAGTGCTTTACATATGTTATCTCATTTAATCTTCACAACATCACTGAGAGGTAGATGCTATTGTCATTCTCATTTTACAGTTGAGGAAACTGAGTCAGGTGGAGTTTAAGTGACTTCCCCAGAGGCACACAGATAGTGACTGAAGTCACATTCTTGAACTCAGGTCTTCCTGACAAAAGGCCTAGTGCTCCATCCAATTCATCACCTAACTGCCTAAATGGCTTTTGAGTAAGTAAATCCATCCCTGACAGGTACTAACTGTGAGTTTGAGACAAGTCACTTGATTTCTTTAAATTCAGTTACTTCATTAAGAAAATGGAAGTAATCACACTTATACTATCTCTTTCATACTTCTATTGTAAGAATCAAAAAAGATGTTGTAAAGTTCAAAGAGGTATTATACATATATACTATATATACTATATATATACATATATACACATATATAATATAGGTGTGTACACTTAAATATATACACATATGTATATATATAATATATGTATATGTATATATGCATGCATATGTGTGTATACATATATATGTGTGTGTATATATATATATATATATATATGTCTTTAAGCAATCTATTTCCAATACAGCATCTCAAAACAACACTGGGAAATAGAGATCTTATATCTTCATGTTGCTGATATGCAAACTGAGGGTCAGAGAGCTTAAGTGACTTGACCAGACTCACACAGATCATTGAGTGTCAGAGATGGGACAATTTTTTGCTCAGCACACTTATTAAATGTGATGTAGAAAGGAATTTGGATTGGGTCTGGATGATGCCCTTTCTCCTAGTCCATCCATATCAGTCAAAATGCACAAACATGCTGAGCAGTGATTGTACTCTCAGGGTCATAGTGATGATCTGAGGAGATTTTGTCTCTAAAGGAATGTGTGGCAATGGAGGGCTATCCCGATGCTGTAGAGAAGAGGGTTGGATTAGATGGTTTCTGTGACCCATTGACTTCTTTATCTGTGATCCTATGATTCTTGATATTACCTTCATCTTATCAAGTGTGGCTTTTTCCAGGTAACTTATTCTTGAGTGAAAAAAATTGAATTCACCTCCCTACATTTTTTAATGGTCAGCTTAATTCACGGCTTAAGAGTTTCCATTTTAAGGCTATTTGAGAGATCATTTTCAAAGGCAGAATAGGACTTAGCTTTTTCTTCCCTTCTTTCCCCTTTCTCCTTCACCCATTTCACAAATTATATGGATTTCAAACCCATGTCCTCTGTGAGCTCTCTGTCAGTAAAGGTATTCAAGCAATCTACTTCTAATCCATCATCTCAATGGAGACTCAAAACAATACTGGGAAATAGACATTTTTATCTTTATTTTGCTGATGTGGAAACTAAGGGTCAGAGAGGTTAAGTGACTTGCCCAAAATCACACAGCTCATTAAATTTCAGAGATAGACCAATTTGTTGTTCATCACACTTATTATATATGTTTCCCTTCACAGATTCAAGTGACTTGAACCAGATGAGTTAGATTCTTTGGTCAAGAATTGGCAGATGTGATTCCTGAGCCACTGTCAGTGATATTTTAAAGATTATGGAGAAGTAAAATGCCATACAACTGGAATGAATTAAGGGCTGCTCACCATTCTGGTTGTTTATTTGGAGTGTTATCCAATTTATTGATGTTTCACAAAGGGAAACAAATGGAATCTTATTGCCAATGAGTTTTACTTTGAATCCTGAGAAAATCCCCAAACTTATTATTAAGAAGATGGTTGGAAAAGGAAGGAATGATAACACAGATCCATTTTTTAATGGCTTAAGCCACTAGGTGGTACAATGGATAGAGCATTGTGCTTAGATTCAGGAAGACCTGAGTTCAAATCCACTGGTAGTGTGACTCTGGGCAAGTCACACTTAACCCTGTTTGCCTCAGTTTCCTCATCTGTAAAATGAACTGAAGAAGTAAATGGCAAACCACTTTAGTATCTTTTCCAAGAAAACCCTAAATGAGGTCACAAAGGTTAGAATAACTCAAAAGACTGAACAATGAAAGCAACGGTGTAGGTCAAGATAGACTGAACTTTGCTTTTGTGATAAGATTATTAAACTGGCAGATAAGTGATCTAGGTTTTCTAGATTTTAGTGAAGCATTTGATAGTCTTCTGAAAAAAATATAGGGAGGTGTGGTCAAGATGAAAATACAATTAAATGAATTTAGGACTTGTTGAATAGTTTAAGTTAAGTAGTGCCCATTAATGTTTGGATGCCAAATTGAAAGGAGGTCACCAATGGAGAGGACAGTCTAGTGGAATATCCTAGGAATCTGGATTAGAATGTCAAGTGAAACCTAGTGACAAACATGAAGTTTTCCCATTTGGACTAAAAAAAAGTTATATTCACAAGTATAAGAAAAGGAGAGAATTGTTTAGACAACAGTTTATCAGAAAAAGTAGCAGGGATTTTAGTAATTTGCAAATTCAATATATTTATGACACAGGATTTTAAAAAATGCAGTGGTGTCCTGGATTTCATTAAGAGAGGCATTGTGTACCATAGCAAGGAGTTGATAGTACTGGTTTACTCTGCCCTATTTAGAGTATGTTTGAAGTACTGTGCCCAAATTTGAACGTCACTGATTGGGAAAGACATAATTAAATTGGAGAACACCCAAAAGAAGCAATCAGAATGGTTAACAGCCTTTACTTCATTCCATGGAAGGATCCACTGAAGGACTTTAGGATCTTAGTGTAGAGAGGCATAGACTGAGGAATGGGGTGTAGAAGAATGGGGATGACAGCTCTTATCAAATATGTGAAGGGCTGTCACTTGGAAGAAGGCTCAGCCTTAGGTCCAGAAATCAGACCAAGGAATAGGTGGACATAACAAAGAAGCAGATTTTGGCTTGGTGTCAGGAAAAGCAACCTAAAAATTAGGATCACCAAGTAGAATCACTAAATAGAATAAGTCTACTCAGGACAAAGTGGCTTCTGCCTGGAAGAAGCCCTCGGGCCAGGACTATTGGATTCTTATCAGAGGTACCTGGGACTGGATAGCTGCTGAGGTCCTTTCTAAATCAGAGATGTTCCAACTCTGTGGCTGGGTCTGAGGCATGGCTCTGAGGGCAAGCCTCTTCCTGGCTGGGGTCATTCCTGTCCAAGCTCCAGGCTAACTGAGTTAAAGCATGATCTATAACCCAACCCACAAAGACTCTATTCTAGGAGCTTTACTTCTCTGCAAAATTGGAAATAACCCGGATCTGGGTACAACAAAGAGCCTCTATGAAGGGTACAATGTTCCCTTACAAAAGAAGCTAAGGAAACATTAGAAACCCTCAATATCACAAATTCAGGGAACAGAGGACCTTCAAAGGGCTGGACATCCATTATTGCCAAATTACACAGAAATGTCACCAAAGGCCACAGTGAAAGAAATCCCAGAATTCGTGAAATTGGTGAAGGACAAAGGAGAAAGAAGGGAAGAAAAAGTCCAAGTCCTATTCTCCCTTTGAAAATAATCTCTAAAATTGCCTTAAAATGGAAACTTAAGCAGTCAATTAAGCTGACCAGTAAAAAAAAAATGTAGGATTGTGAATCCAATTTTTCACTGAGGAAGAAGCTACTTGGTTGGTAAAAACACACTTAATGATAAGATGAAGTCAGTATCAAGAATCACAGGGTCACAGATAAAGAAGTCAGTGGGGTCACAGAAACCATGTAGTTCAACCTTCTTTTATAGGAGAAATAGAAGTTGTGATGGGTAAGTGATTTGTCCAAGGTCACATAGGTAATTAGAATAAATAGTAGAGTTCAAACACTGGTCTCCTAACTATTAGGCCTTTTCTATGCTTCCTCCCTTATTGAGGTAGGTAGATGTCACAGAGGATAGAACACTGAGCCTGGACTCAAGAGGGCCAGACTGAAAACGCGACTTCAGTCACTTACTACTTTTATGACCATGGGCAAGTCATTTAACTTCTGTCTCAGTTTCCTCAACCATAAAATGGAGATCATAATAACAACTTTACAGTGTTATGAAGATCAAATGAGATAATATTGTAAATTGCTTAGCATAGTGCCTGGCACATAATAGGTGCATAATAAATACTTGTCCCTTTTCCCAGACACTCCTTTCCATATTCAACTTGTTCTTGGAGTCCCTGCAAAATCATCAATGGACAATGTTGCTTGACTATTTAGTACGATATTCCAAGTTACCTTCCCATTTTATGTTTTTTAAATGTTTACTGGCTCACACCCTTTTGAATTCCTCTAGTAATTTTGAATTACAGCTGTGTCTATGAACACCTATTCAATGAAAAGATATCCGGAGTTCCTACTGTTCTTAACTCCCCCTTGAAAAACCCATTATTTCATAAAAAAAAAGCTCCAATTCCTTGCTCATGCTTTGCTCTGATATAAAACATCCCTTGCCACTAATTTTCAGCCTCACACATACCAAGGAATATTTCAGGCAATACAAAACAGTAGTCATTTCAAACTGAAAAGTCACCTAGGCTGATGTGTTACCCTCCTGGCAGGAGAATTATAGGAAGAGGTGATTTCTTTTTTTAAAAGTGTGAAATAGCTATTACTTTACTTCTATTAAATGGAATGACTGATGCTATAAAAAGTACACATTCTAGGCAGACTCACCTGGTGTCCTCTTAAATATTGGTAAAGAGAATTCCACGTACTATCTCTACATTATCTCCTCACTTGCCAATTGACTTTGGAAATTCAATGGGGTTGGAACAGCTAGGTGGCACAGTGAATAGAGCACTGGCCCTGAAGTCAGGAGGACCTGAGTTCAAATTCGGATCCGGCCTCAGACCAAACACTTGACACTTACTAGCTGTGTGACCCTGGGCAAGTTACTTAACCCCAATTGCCTTAAAAAAAAAAAGAAATTCAATGGGGTCCTCTAAGCCAGTGGTTATGGCCACACCCATCCTCACCACAGTTTGGTGGTATTCTCAGGGCCATAGCGGAGGAAGTTATACTCCCTCCATAGGTCTATCCAAGAACTTTAGGGTCAGTATCCCACAATCCTTTTCTGCTTCCCTTCTCTGGGAACTTAACTGATGCTTATACTCTCCTGCTTTGCACTCTAACATTTCAGGGGAATAGAAATCAGCAGCTCAACACACATACAAAGCCAAAGATCACTATGTTAAAATATGGAAAGATCCGGGGCCCTATACTTCTTTAGAACCAGAAAATTGCAGCTATTTATGAAAAAAATGGGAGGACACTCTGTATTTTAAATTACGTTCTCCATCTAAGTCAAAGCCAAAAGTAGAAGCCAGAATTCAGATTTCTCTTCTCCAAACTCATTGATTTATAGCTTATGACCATTACAGAATTATTTAATCTCATCTATTCCTGGAAGACTAGGTTGTTAAAGGGTTTTACAAAACCCTTTAAAATGTGGATGGCTATAAAGTATTATTGTTGTTAATAGGCAATGAATAATTTAGAATCCTTAATTAAAGAGCTATATGCTTTCATAAAGAAAAGGTCTAGCCTGTGATTGCAATCACATGGGGAACTGAGTGTGGAAACTTCCTTCACTGATATAATAAAGCAGTCTAGTGAAGAAAGCACTTCTGGAGTCAGAGGCCCTGGGTTCAAAGCTTGCATATGTCACTATTTGTGTGATCTTGTGGAAATCTTTTCAACTCTCAGTGCCATAGTTTCTTCTTGCTTACAATGATTATGTTGGAGCAAACGGACTCTCCAGTTCCTTCCAGTTCCAAATCTATGCTTCTATTATTTAGACCAGAGACACATTTGTACTGAATAGTCTCTGAGAGTGGCTTGGGTTAGTGAGAAATTAGGCCTATGATACTAATAATCTGCTTGATTTGGAGAAAGTCACTTGTTCTTCCTGGACTTAAGTTCCCTCATCTACAAATGAGGGTTGGACAAAGTGCCCACTGAGACCCCTTCCAGGTCTATGGACCAATGATCACAAATTTCAGGGTCACAGATTAAGAACTGGAAGCAAAAATAGAGGCCGTCCAATCCCTTCATTTTACACATGAGGAATCTGGCACCCAGCCAAGTCAAGTGTCTTATCCAAGTCACATAGGCAGCAAGTGGGCAGAAACAGGATTTTAATTCAGGATCTCTGACCTTTTATTTTCTGCCTCACTGCTTAAGGATCTCAGTATAAAATCTGGCTGTTGGGAAAATAACAATAACAATTTCACTTATTTTTCCTCTGTAAATACAAACTGTGGGAACTGTGATGAAGAAGCAGAGACACAAGGCAGTATAGCAGCTTTGAAGTCTAAGGACCAAGGCTTACATCCATTTTCTAATACTTCCTGTACAACTTTGGGTGAGTCACAAGTTCTCTGGTCCTCAGTTTCTTCATTATGAAAACGAGACAGGAGGCCTAGACGCCCCCTGAATTCTCTTAGGCACCTAGATCTGTGATCCTCTGGAGAACTTAGAGTTAATATTTCCTGGGTCTAAATCCTACCTCAGACACTCACAAATTTTGTGACCCTGGGTAAATCATTGAACCTTTCTCAGACTAAATTTGCTTATCTATAGAATAAATATAAAAATACTTGTAGCACCTACCTAATAGAGTTACTATAAGAATCACAGTAGAGAATTTATGCAAAGCAAATGTCAGAAGGTTGTTCCAAAAGTCTTAGTGCAATTCTAAGCTTAAAACTTCACTGAAACTTTTGAGATATCAAATGTGCATGTGTGTGTGGGCATGGTGTGCGTGTGTATGTGTGTGTGTGTGTGTGTGTGTGTATGTAACTAGTTGGAACAGTGCATAGAGAGTTTATTACACTTGATTTCAGGAAAACTGGAGTTCAAATTCTACCTTAAGACACTAGCTGTGTGATCCTGGACAAATCACTAAATGTCCTTTAGTCTCAATTTCCTTATCTGGAAAATAGGAATGTTAATAGTAGTACCTACCTCCCAAGGTAGTTGTGAGGACCAAATGAGTTGGCATACATTTTTCAAAGCATTTTTCAAATTTTGATATACTATATAAATGCTAGTGATTATTATTATGTATATATACATCATGTATACATATAAATTGTCACTTAACATTTTAATGCTATTAATAAAGTAATTTTATATTAGATATTACTTAATGGTATTGAAAAACGAATTTTATATCAGATATTGATTATTGTCAATTTGTTATTGGAAATATTATTAATGATGCTACTAATTATTGATTGTTACTTAGTATAAATATGTCACTGATAATATTGTTAGTGTTCACCAGAGTTTGGGGCCCTTTAACTTGTACAATTATGTGATTTGCATTGCTCCCAATCTCAGGAATGACCAGGCCTTGGTGACAATCATTTCCTTGGCTTCTCTCAGATATCAGGCTGCCTTTAGTCCAGGGCAAGTGAGGAAGGAAATGAGAAACAACCACATGTCCCAAAATCATCATTGAAAAAACTCATGAAATCTCACATCCTACAGAGAAACTGCTCAGACCAATGGGACCAGATAGATTTTCTGAAGGCAAGTTACCACTGGCCACGCACCAGTCAACAGCTCAAAGATAGCACAGCATCTCAGCTTCTGGCAAGAAAAGAGCATGTTTTTATTTGCACAAAACCAAAACAACTAAGGAGGGAAAATGAAGGCACCTCATTCCTTCTTATGTTCTAGGCAGGGAAGTGCTCAAATGAAACCTAATATTTTCAGAAACATCTTGGCAGGAGTCGTGCTCCTCTGGGAAAAAAGGAAATTGTGGACTGAAGCAATGGTAGTATTAAAGCCATGCTGGATGAAAATCTTGTGGTTTGGAGGTTTCTTGTGATTCGCCCCCTCTCTGATTCTTCAAATCTATTCCCTTTTGATTGGCCCAATATGGAGATGGGTAAGGATCAATTCCAATCCTGAAACTTTTGGGGGTAAGAAGACAATCTTCCTCCTCAATTCAACCCAAATCAGCAGACATTTATTTAATCCTTGTATTGGACCAGGGCTGGAGACCCAATGAAAAAAATGGAAACAAGTTCTCCCCTTTAAAGAACTTACATTATATTGTTATCCAAAAAACAAACAAACAAACATATACCAGTAAGTAAATGTAAAATGCATGCAACATCAATTTGAGATAATCTCAGGGTGGGGGGGGAGTTAGAACATTAACTGAGGGGACTCACAACTGGGGGGGTAGCATGATGGCACAATGAATATAGTCCTGGCAGGTAGGTGACAGAGTGAATATTGCAATAGGCTTGGAATCAAAAAACCTGAGTTCAACTCCTGCCTCAGACACTTAACTAGTTGTAAAGTTAGGGCAAGTTTTTTTTAGCTTCTCAGCCTCAGTTTTCTCAGTTATGAAAATGGGGAGGAATGAGATTATATCTGTAAAATGCTTTCCCAAACTTAAGGTACCACATAAATGCTATTCATCATCATATCATCATTATTGTTAAGGTTATTATTTAATTTTGTCATTTTAGGGCCACTAGTCTGCACAGTGGACTGCTGGACTTAGAGTCAAGAAGAACATAGAATGAACCCTCTTTAGGACATTTAACAGCTGTGTGGTCCTACCTGGGCAAGTCACTTGACATCTCTTAGCTTTAGTTTCCTCCTTTGTAAAATGAAAATAATAACAGCACTGACCTCTTGGGCTAGTTCTATGGATCAAATAAAATAATCTGTGTAAAGCATTTTGCAAATGTTAAAATGCTAGCTATAATTTAGGACAACTAGGTGGTATGATAGAATGCAGGGCTTGGAGTCAGGAAGACTCCTCTTCCTGAGTTCAAAGTGGCCTTTAGACACTTACTAGCTGTGCAACCCTGGGCAAGTCACTTAACGCTGTCTGCCTCAATTTCCTCATCTGTAAAATGAGCTGGAGAAGGAGATGGCAAACCACTCCAGTATCTTTGTCAAGAAAAACCCAAAGGGGGTCTCAAAGAGTCTGATTGACAACAAAAATGTAGAGGTAGAAGGAGCCAAAGAGAACATTGTCATTGTCTTTATTTTATACAAGAAAAGGAAGCTTGTAGTGGAGTGATTGGCCTAAGAAGATATATATATATATATAACCATCTAGTGAAGCCTACTTAAGAAAGGGGTACTTCTTCTTGTGGACAATGGGGTAAGCCATTGTTCAGGTCAGGGTTTAGAAGTGTATCAAATTTGGCCCATGCCTCAGACTACCTCCAGAGAGAATCCAAGGAGGGTGAGGTGGCAGACCACTTTGGCATGTTAGGTGGAGAGAAAGCATCCGGAGATGCATAAAAGGTAAGTCACATCTCCCAAAGTTGTGATATTCATTAATGGGAAAAGGAGAAAGGAGAGGTGATAAATATTTAGTTTTACCTCCCGTTGGAATGTAAGCTCCTTGGGAATAGATTATTTCATCTTTTGTACATGTATCCTTAGCACTTGTCACAGTGCATGATGTATAGTAGGTTCTTTATAAATAATTGTTGGTTTATTAATAATAACATACCTCAGACCACTGTCCAGTACTTTCTACCACAACTAACTATTCAGCTGTCCTTTGATGTTTAAAAGAGAAACTGACACCCCTGTAACCCACACAAAACAGAAGTAAAAACTTTTATGAAACCGGAAATGAGATCATGCACACACAGTGTAGGAACTGCATGCATGAAGAAAGCATTCCATGGGCATAACCTCCCATTTGCACAACTGCACCACAAAACTCTTCTTAACTCACGGAGCTTAAAGATGGCCGTGTCCCATGTGTTTGTAAAATATAAGCAATCCTTACCTGGTATCTGTACAAAGGATTGACAAAAAATAATTAACAACTTAAACTACGAGTGTGTACTGGGTTCTTTTCCTGTGGACAACCTTGGGGGAGGTTTTACTGTCATGGAAGGAGGGCTTGAACTCTGTTCTTGGTGTCAGGAAAGGCTTTTGGGGGAATATCAGCCTTCCGACCACAGGGAGTGTGTTGGTCGTCTACATTTGGCATGAAAGTGATGCCAGGGCTATGATTTACTAGAAAATGTCTCCCTCAAGGTCCGACCAATCCATTGACATCCTTGGCCAAATATTTTCCCCAGTAGAGTCATTGCTTGGGTTTTATAACTGAAGTGAGAATCCTGACCTCAGTGGGCCTATATGAAAAGGTAATTATGCGCCATTTTAATGGAAGGGGAGTCCTGCTTGTGTTAACATTTGTCTCCCTTGAGCCTTTCTTTTTAGCACTTCATCAATGATTACTTTGTTAAGCGGTGAATTACTAACTTAAACAAACAAAAATCTTAAGACACTTGGGAGGTGCAGATTTCACAGGGCTCCATGGTACCAGCACAGAGAATCCCAGTGGCTGAGGAGGGCAGTTGCCTGTTGATGGAAGAATGAGGCTGTGCACTTCAAAATAGAAAGAGGGAGGGGAGGCTTTGTCCACTTGTTCCAAATTCAATTCAGATGTGAACATCAAGGGAGTAAATGCTAGCTTGGTTGATTTCTGTGCAAATACAGTAAAACGTCCATATTTTAGACTTTGTTGCCTTGAAATTTCTGACAATTCACACAGTTTCTAGCTTGGGTTGGTCCTTTCTATTTACAGAGAGAATTTGCTGAGCAAATTGTAAGAAAGCGTTTTTTGATTCGTTTAAGAAAACTGTTAACAAGACTTCAAGCGACATTAGAAGCTCACGGTATAATCTATGTGCTGATTACACATAATGCTTACTTATGCATTTAATCTGGAATCAATTTGACCTCTATTTTGAAACTCTTTTAATGTTAGCTGTTAGATAGTTATTATGCCAATATGAACAGAAAAAATGTTGCCCTAAAATACGTATATAATGAATACTTTTCCAATGAAATAACCATTGCAGAATAGGAGTAGCCCTTATACTTATATAACCAGTATCTAGTAAGGGTGTTTAATAAATTTTTGTTGATTAATTCGTTGACTTCTATAATTTGGACTTGATCTGAACTACTCAAAACTAACTAGGGGCATGCTAGCTAGAGTCAGATAAGACATTTCTCTGGTGATAATTTCATTTTGCAAGAACATGGGGAAAAATAAAGTAACCAGAAGTAGATTCAAAGGGGGTTTATTTTAGAGTGAAGGGGAATCATTCCGACTGCTTAACTCTCCCTTGCTAGCCCATGGAATTTTCTGTTCATATGATTCACTAAGAATTGACCCCTTGATACTACTTGAGAATTCAAAGAACTAATTCACTATTCTAAAGCTTTCTTTTAGCTGGTGGGATTATCAAAATATCATTGTATTTTCCAGCAGATTGCAGTGGTTAGCATGAAAGGTAAGGAGAAGGATGGATAGGTAAAGTTACCCCTCCAGGAAACAATGAGTTTCTTTCATATAAATGAGTTTGTCTCACTTAGCCTTTGGGCCAATGGCAGGATGGAATCTATAATGTTGGAGGCAGGGGAGGTGGTGTTCTGCTTTTGTCAAAGTTTTGTTCATTCCTTCCCCTCCAGCCAGAATCCACACTGCTAGTAAATCATATACAGGGGTTTAAGGTACTGAACAAAAGTTAACAAATACATTCTTACCATTCTTTGTAGTTTAAAAGGGTTATATGTTGGGGTCTTGTAGTCTGCCCCATATGTTATTCCCCCACCGCAAAATGACAGGTTCCCATTTTTTATGGTAAAGAATCCTGTGCTACCATTTTGTAGCAACGCTGATATCTATACAATTGTAATAAGGACCCAAGAGACAGAAAAAAATGAAATGGAAAAGGGGGAATATGGTCATCATCACAGTTGAGTTTTCTTTCAAAATGCTGAAGAATATATAAAATGCCAATCATTAAAACCAGAAGCAACAATGCAAAATAATAATGATAGCAATAACAGCAATAATAATACAACAAATGAAACAACATCCTTTATCAGATATTAAATTGTGAAACAGTTGTACTTAAAGAATGGCAGTATCTTGATACCTCAGTGATTAATCAAGTAGAGACATCTGGAAATACTCTACTCTTAATTCCGTTATATGGGGAACAGAACTATATTTTAAGCTCTGATTTTCAAAATGTTCATTTGTGTCAGAATTCTTTTTTTGTGTGTTTACTTTTTCTTTGTTTTCAATCTCCTCAT
Source organism: Vombatus ursinus (assembly GCF_900497805.2). Lineage (NCBI taxonomy): Eukaryota > Metazoa > Chordata > Mammalia > Diprotodontia > Vombatidae > Vombatus > Vombatus ursinus. The sequence continues at coordinate 5,466,355 of NW_020954844.1, forward strand.
ATTAGAATTCCTCCACTAGATTGGGAAAGGTAGCAAACTGAATTTCTGGTAGACACTTTCCTACAACAAAACTACTCAGAAAATCTGGAGAAAAATAGGAAAAAATCCACCTAGTCCTCCAGTTTATTGCATAAGCTACCAGGGCAACTAATAAATGAATTCATTACTTTCAATTATGAGGCACTTTCAGGCCCAAATCAGCTCAGAGTTCAATTGGCCATCACTGAGGCCTAAGATTTCTTCACTAAGAATACCATTAACAATTGGATTATGGTGGAAGGTTGTAACTAGGTATTAAAACTCTTGATCAACACAAGGAAACAAGAGGAAAGTCTCTTACCACCCAATGTTGGCCAATGGTAAAATGGGACCGGAAAGACTTGTCCACATGCCCCTGAGACCCCCTCCCTGCCTCTGTGACTAGTGTTAGCAATGAGAGAAAGATTAGAAAGTGAAGTTACTCACCATGGAAGAATCACTGCTTCCACTCCCGAGCAGAGCTCCCTCAGCACAGGTTGGTAGGTGGGTAGAAAGTTGACTAGCCCTGCCCCCATCTATGACATCACAATCTACCTCATAAAAGGTAGTGAAAGTGTTCTGAACTCCTGTCTGATTTCCGAGAGATACAGAAAAGAGAGAGTGAGAGAGAGAGCAAGAGAAAAACGATACCCTAGTTTGGGAGAGGGAGAGGGAGGGGAGGGGAAGGACGGAAGGGGGCAGGAAGAGGGTGGGAGAGGGAAGAACTAGAGGGAGGAATTTTGTTATGAAAGAGTTAAGTTCAGTAAGAGACACAGGGGCTTTTTTATGTAAAGATATCCTGTGATTTGAACTCCACCTGGCGACTGTCATTGAGCCTCGATATCCACCATCTGGAAGGAGGATGAAGAAGCATTGTGCCTTGTAAGGCACAACAAGGGGTAGGTGGTGGAGTCCTGGGGTGGAAGGTACTAATTAAAGTTTTGAAGATCACCAAGAAAGAAAGCATGGGCCACAGCTCTTAAAGCCTGGAACGAGAAGCTGGGTATTTTAGATGCTGTTCTTAGAAGTTCCACTGCCCTGCTGTGTGACCTTCAGCAACTTGTCCGGCCTCTGCATGCCCAGCTGTGAAATGGAGCCAAAAGGATACTCACCTCGTTCATAGAAATCAATGATGTTTTAATTCATTCACTGTTGCCAGTGTAACTTTTAGTTACTCTTCTTTTATTTTTTTTTAAGATGCTCAGTTAAATTGTGTGAAGGGCATTGGATTTTAAAAATCAATAATGCCCATAAGCCATCATAAGATAGTTCTTCCAAACGTGCTATTCACTGCAAAATAATACTGACAATGTTGGCAAGGGTTTAGTATGTGAGTCTATGTGTGTGTGTGTGTGTGTTTGTGTGTGTGTTTGTATTGTCAAAAATGGGTTAGTCTTAGTGCAGAATTCTCCCTTAGTCTCACTACAGTTTAAGTTTGAATAAGTTAACTAAATGAGTTTAATTAAGTTGAATAATATTATTAAAACTTATATAGCAATAGGAATTTGGGGCACCCTCTATCTGCAAGAAAATATAGATAGAGCTATATACCAAACAATTGAAAAACCAGATGTGGTGGCAAGATGTTGGTACTATATTTGTGTGTGTATGTAGGGGTAATTTAATGAGGCCTAAGGAATCACAGCAAGTATTTTGCCTCTTGTCTGAACTGATTTGGCAGTAATCATATCGACACAGCCTTCATACAACTTCATGCCCAATCCTTAAAGGAAATCAGACAGAATGACAGACGACTATGATACAATCTGGGATGGAGCACTATAAAGAGTCAGACAGATACTTAATTGGCAAGCCGCTTTGGTTAAAAAAAATGAACCTTGTGAAAGTTTCCAAAAGTGTGCAATGACCAAGGCTCATACACCAGGAAATGAAGGGCAATCATAACATCCACAGTGGAACCTTTCATAAACTCCTCATTGAATAATATTTCACTATGAGTAGAGAGCTCCAGTTATGATTAGCAGATCATAGGACAACGAATGAAGGATGGCTAGGTCCTTTATTCTTATGAGCATCTGTCATGTTGTCCAGAATGGAGAGCTCTCTGAATTCAGAGGTCTCCCTTTAGCTGAAAGCCAGTATACATTCTTGTGACCAGGTGCTACTAGCTCCAATTTATTAATTACATAGATTTTTTTTCAATATATGAAAATATAGATGAGGGGATAACTCATTTTGGAATATGTAAAAGCACTAAATCCCAAACACCTTCTGATTTAGCAACATTGTCCTCATCTCTTGGTTAAATAAAAGAGGGTGTGGGGCTATTTGCAGAGTGGCTGATAAATGAGACAGTCATTTGTCTTTGGTAAATAAAATGTCTCCCAGCTAGAATGTTTACTTTTATTTATGTGACCCTTCCTTGTGTGCCAAAAAAAATATTTCTGTATTGGGCAGTCCCCCAGGATGTGCCAGGATGTATTAGGATGTTTAAAATCTCCACCCCAACCCACCAATTTAACTTCCAGTTTAAAAAGGTTTTGAGAATGTATTTTAAAAAAATTGTCTGCTTTAAATAATAGCATGGATGTATCACATTACCTAAGATGCATTTCAAGGTTTGTTTGTTCTTTCCTAACAACAATCTAGTTTAACTGTTGAACAATGACATCAGGAGCCCAATGCAAAACTAGGCAGCATCAAAATGATACCTAGTGGTGAACTGTGCTGGATTTTTGGGTGGAGTGTTGAATTAGGCATGATTGAGTGTGAAATTTGCAATGATGCCTTTAGTTGTGTTAGAAACCACTGAGTTAAACTTCTTTTTTTTTCCCCTGGAATGTTATGACAGAATCAGATTTTATCTGTTTCTTTTTATGACCTAGTATCCCAAAGCTGTTGAGCTATGGTCTAGTCTGGATCAAGATTTCTAAATGTCATTTCTAAATGCCCTGTTTCTATCTCAGTGCAGGGAATGTTCAGTGATCTTGAATGAACAAATATAATTCCTTGTGAAGCTATGAATTAGAAGGACTATGGAGATTCCAAGTATTCAGCAAAAATATTGTATTTTGATGCTCACAGACTGAACATCAGTTTTGGATTTTGTTTTGTTTTGTTCTCTAAATAGGAAACAAGACTTGGGATAGGGGGAGTCAAGAGGAAGAACTTAGCTGGGCTTGTGATCAAAAGTGAGATGGCACCATTTCTGTAATATGTTTTTTGATTGTTTCAAAAGAACTTTTTACAGATGCGTTTAAACACTGGCTAATTATGCACATGATAATTGTGATGGTCCTTTCTGCGTGTAGCCTATTAGGTTATAGTCGCCATTCATTGGCCAAAAGAGTTGCAATTGAATAGCAAAGCAAATGCTGGTTGGTTTTGAAAATAGCAGATTTTTAAAGTGCAAGCCTCCCAGTGGGGAGGGATGGTGTTACTTCTATTTATGAAGGAACTCATGTTTTGGCAAAGGCTAAAGATGGGAAAAGTCAATTAATGGTCTTCAGTGATGATGCTGGGTAGAAATTCTCTGAGATCCTCTAGCCCACTCTTTCCCCATTCATCCAACTGCATTGTAACATAAATTCAAAGGAGAAAGGTTATACTATTTGGTATTGATGAGACAGATGTTAGATTCCTGTGCATAGTTTGGGGCAAGACATCAACAGAAATAAGACTACTTAGAGAACAGGTGTAAAATGAGATGCTGGAAATATTTATGAAATGGGAAAAGTGAAAAAAGCTAAGAATTCTTTGGCTTCAAGAAGTTGGATAGAGATGAAAATGTGAAATGTGTGCTTTCAAGTCACCGAAGAAGGGATGGTTCAATGCAGACTCAGACAATGCAGTTTGAGAGAATGCAAACATAGAATCAAAGAATTTCTAGGTTGCAAGGGACTTCAATGGCCACCTAGATTATACATCAAGAAACATGTCCCATTTGCTAGGTCCATATAAATGAGAATGGCGCCTTTTCTGAGGGTTGGGATAAAAAAAAAATCAGAGCATATGAATCATTTAAATCAGACTGGAAAGAATACTTCAAAATAGCCTATAGGGTCTAAGAAACCAAGGAAACTTTAAACACAAGGAGATATCCATCAGCAGACATATGGCTAGCCTAGGCAAAGATTACTTTGAAACAGAAATAACACAGAATATACACTTTGAGTGAGACACATGAGACAGAAAAACATCTATTTTTTTTTTTACTGAGAAAGAACTTGGGGAATGATATAATTCTGAAATATTTTTGTCATGTGACAATATAAGTGAAGTGAATCAGACAATCTCCCAGCCAAAAGGCCTAAATACTATTCCATGGAAGCTGCTGATTAGTGGCTGTGAATTGAGAATACAGAGCTGGAATAAGTTTTCAAAACCCCAGATATTCCTCTCCTTATGGTAGCAGTGATCTCTTGCTTATAAAAAGGCTAAAGTCAAAGGATGAGCAAATCCAGAAGTGAACACAAAATCCCAGCTCAGAAGCATTCTGGTGCATCTAAATTCCCTTTATTCTCAAGTGAGCCATTTATGGCTGAAAAGCAGCCATAAATGATAAACAAGACCCACAATCTATTCAGCCAATAAGTTTAATAGCTGCCTTTTCCAAATTGATGACATTATATAAAATGGAGAGTTTTCAAGTTGATTTCTACTATCTTTCTGAGGCTGCAATCCACAAACGAATACTAGAGTATCCCGAAGTTGGAGGGGCAAGAAGGGAAACTTAGATAATTCGTATTTAAATAACCAACTACAGAATCTCCCAGAATTGATTGCAGCACACACATCCCTGGTTTAGGAAATGAGAAAGGGAAAGGACAACTGACTGATCTCACAATTGAAAAATAAGAAAAATTTTAAGTGAATAGTATTGTTTTTACTAGTAATTCACCTTATTGCAAAAAAAAAATAGAATCACATTTGGATTTGTTCACCTTTACACATAATACTGTTTAAAAATAAGACAAATCTCCCAACATTTTTAAAGGGATCACCTACCTATAAAATGTCCTATTGGGTAAAACTTTTAGGAAGAAAGCTGAAAGTTGTTATTATACAGATATTATATTGGAGTGTTAATGTCTTTTCTAACATTATGTAAAGTACTTTGTAATGCATAAAATGCTGTATAAAATCATATAAATGTATGCTACTATTCTTCATTTTAATTCTTCTTATTCTTATTATGATTATTATCTGTGTGCTCCTCTCCATTTACACAGGAGCCACCCAGATTATTGTAAAAGATCTCAACTGGTTTCCCCACCTAAACTAACAAACTGTTCCCTGTTTATCACACCACTGTCAAATTTGTATTCCTAAAACTCATCTATGTTACTTCCCTGCTCAAGAAGGTGCAGTGGCTCTCAATGCTTTATAAGATAAAAAAAAAACAAAACAAAACAAAGAAAACTCCTCTCTTTGGCATTTAAAGCCCTTTACAACCTAGTCCTTTACAAGTTGGCTCTAGAATACCCTTCTTGATTTATTCAACATTACTCATATTAACACATTCTATATTCTAGCAAAAGCAGTTTGCTATTCCTGGTATACAACACTGCATCTTCTGTCTCTAAATTTGCACAGTATATGTTTTGTGTTTGAACTCTTATTCCTTTTCACCTCTGCATCAAAGCAACCCTAACACCCCCCAGGGTTTGGTTCAAATGCTATTTTCTCTACCACACCTATCCTGATCTGCTCAATTACTTATGTCAGTTCCTACACACACACACACACACACACACACACACACATCCTAAATTAAATTTGTATGTTTATCTCTATATCTCAGAATCTATTTGCTATATATGTATATATACATACATAGATATACATATATGTAACATATGTGTATTTCTATATTTATATTTGTACATCCCAATTGAAAAAAAATAAAAAGCTATCTAATTCCCATGGCCTTGTTATTAGGTTTTTATCCATTAATGAAAACTAATAAGCTAATGAAAATTAATGAAAACTTGACCCAATAAAGGCTTGAGGTGATACCCCTTCCATTTTAATAGGACATTCAGAGAGAATCAAGTCAATATCTCCCCTCCCCCCCAAAAAATGAGTCATAGTGATGGGTGGTGGTTTGGTGTTTGGGGGGCAGCAGACCATGCTAGTATGACACCATGCCACAGAAATGGTCGCTTAATTTTTCTATTACAAAATCTGTACCTGGCCTCCTGGAACATGGACAGTTTATAACTACTTCAATACCTTAAACCCCGGGGAAATCCCCAGTTACTATTCTGGCATCTTAAACCAGTAGGTCTGGCTTTCAGGTTCACGTATATTAGTAAGGGATAGTGTGGTTTTAAGTAGATCACAGTACTAAGACTCAGTTTTCTGCATTGTAAAGCAAAGGGTTACCTAGATTATGTTTAATTATCTTTTCTATTTTGACATTCTAAGATTCTGTGCTGGTCAGAGGCAATTGTTTGTCTTTGTTTTTTATTACAGTGTTCACCAACTCAATTTCTTTGAATAAAAAGGCTAGATTGCAGTGGTGAGAAAAACTGAACAAAAGAACCATCACCACAGCAAAAACAATTCAAATCCTGGCTCTGCCACTGACTATTTGGATGACCTCTGTATGCTAAGTCTGTTCCCCAACATTTCTAAAATGAGTGTCTTTAACAAAGGGAGTAGCATATTCCTTCCAAGTCGTCACTTTTCTGACTATAATCATTTAAAATATTCAACTGATATGTTAGTTCACTTCTTTCTTTTAAAAACAAATTGGGGAGCAGCTAGGTGGCAAAGTAGATAGAACATCGGCCCTGGAGTCAGGAAGACCTGAGTTCAAATCCAGCCTCAGACGCATAACACTTACTAGCTGTTTAACCCTGGGCAAGTGACTTAATCCCACTGCCTAACCAAAAAACAAACAAAAGAAATTGGCAAGTCCCTTGATCAAATTGACCAATTTTGTTTGAGTCTGAGAGATCAGGCCATATCTGGGGACAAGCAAGTAAAGAACTACTGTTTATTCAGATACTTGTAATGCCTGGTTTAATTTCCTCTAGGTAGGTAAACGGGAAGAATATTTTAACTGGGGCAGTGCAATTGGTGCTGTTTCTTAGGGTACAAAATTTGGAGGGTGATGACAGAATTTTTTTTGGAGAAGTATAGAAACAACAAGGTTTAATACCTAGTTAGCAAGTAAAATTTTAAAAAAGGAAATTTCATTCTTATGGTTAGCTTCCTCCTTTCCACAACAGTATTTCAGATGAGCTCCTTATTGGTCCAATCTGGAATTATATCCTTGCCCCCATGAAAGTACTTGCCCTCTGCACAAAAATTACTTATTATTACTCTGTAGAAGCAGTTTGAATTGTGAAAGATAAGTGATATTTATGCAGTAGAAACTATCTTCTACAATTTCTGAATTTCAAAGAGCCTTTGTTTGGTTTTATCTTTACCATCCTTATAGAATTTTCTCCTCCCTCCACCATGTCTTCCAAAGGGCTGTTTATGGGCACTAGCATGCAGGAACACGTAATCCCTTGCCGTTGCCAGTAAAGAATCATATGCATGCTGGAAATGGATAGTTTTCCCCTCAGAGGGTTTGCCTAGTGTTATTTAGATAAATGTCAAGAATAATGCAAGATGACAAGAACCCTAACTAGGGATAAAAGAGTTCCAGGAGTCCAGGCCAAATCAGTTATCACTTTAGTTTTAAAAACTGGGATGTTAGAAGTCTCTGGGGAGAATAAGCAAGTCCCTTTTGCCTTCCAATATCATTATTGCCTTTATGACATGGAAAGATGTGAGCTATGGAATGTTTTAGGAGTCTGAAGAAAGCTTGGTGAAGGAAGAGTTATAAAGACCTTTAAAACTTAATTGATGTCCCTTGGGGGAATGAGTATAACAAGCTATTATTCTAGCTAGATCTCCATAGCAGACATTCTCTTGGGAAGGATTAAGCAATTTGGAAAGAAGCGTCTTGATGCTCCCCGACTGCTTGCCCTGGGGAATTCTGCCTTTTTTTTTTTAATAAAATCTGAGAGTGATATGAGATCTGCAAATGATGATTTCACCTGAAGGGATTTCCCCTCACTCCTCTGCACAATGAGTGTGGCTGTTCTCTGGGATTCCTTCTCTACAACATGGAAGAATTGGGTTCACTTTTTTTGGCATTAGAAATGAATATCTTTGGTTGTGTGGGGAGAGAATTGGCATAATGTCTTGTAAGCATAATACGTGTGTGTACCATAGATAAGAAAGACACCTGGGGAAGGACAGAGGAAGCCTCAGTTCTTGTCCCTATTCTACCACTGATTTGTTGTGCAATGCCCAGTGAGCTCCTTCCATTCCCTGGGCCTCAGTTACCTAACCGGTAAAATGAGAGGGAGATGGACTGCATGATTCCCTCCACTATCACATCCTCTGAAAAATCAGTGTTCCAGGTTTTAGCAATATATTCCAACAGTTTGCTATATTCCATTCAGTTGAAAATGTGTTTCAGGCCTACGATACTAGGTTCAATGTTCTATATACTTCAACTTACAAGCATCCAAAATAGGTCACAGGTATTTTAAGTGGACGCAGAGATCATTTATCCCCAAATCCTCATTCTGCAGTTGAAGAAACTGAGGCATTGAAATGTAGTGACCTTAGCAAGATCATACAAAGAAGAAAGAAGAGACAGGGAGGAAGAGGAAGAGGAACAGGAGGAGGAAGAAAAGCAAGTTTACAAAAATGGAATCATTATCCTCCTTCAAAGCACAGCTCATGTGCCATCTCTTATGGTTAATCCAAAAAGAAATTTTCCTTCTCTCCTGTTCAAATTACTTCTTTATCTGATACAATACTTCCCAGAACTGTGTAAGATCCTTGAAGACTGAGACTGTTGTTTTCCATTCTGTCTGTTTCCAAAGCATATAGCACAGTACCCTATACAAAGTAGATATTCAAATGTTTGTGGAACTGTATTTGATTGGAATGAAATGACTCTAGGTCATTAAGTGTAAATTTAGGAAACTGCTAACCTTGATGCAGTAACTCATCCTTGTATAGGGCAAAGGAGTTGCTGAAACTTTGAAACTTTCACCCACGGAGATAAAATAAAATAAAACATTTCAGAACCAGAATGACCCATTTAAGATTATCTATTCATGGGATCATAGGTTTTAAAGCTGCAGTGGTCTGTAAAGGTTCAACATTCTCCTTTTGCAAATATATGAGGCCTAGGAAGCTTAATGAATTTCCCTAAGGTCACGCAGGCAGTAAGTAATAGGTCTCAGATTCAAAACAAGGTCTTCTAATTTCCCATCAAGTACTCTCGCCAGTGCACAGATCAGCCTCTCTGTCATATGCCTAGGTTTACAAATACAAAGTGGTAGGTCCTTGGGAACTTTTATGAACTGCTCCAGGTCACCCAATGCATCAAGTCTCGAACTCATGTTCAAGTTCTTTGTCCAATAGAAAAGTCTACCCCCAAAATAACCTAATGGAAAGGAAAGAAAATTCTTCAGGGAAGTGCTTTAAAATTGGTAGAATTTGGTTAAAGATGGACCACCCTGCTTCTGAAAATGGGGCCTTCTAAAGTCCTGTTTCATGACAACTGTGAACAATTTGACTATTGAGATTTTGGAAGACTTAAGTTTTAGTGGTAAAGTAAGGAGAGAGAATTCTTGAATGTCATATTTTATTTAAAAATGGATACAACTTAAAAGATACAGTCAATTTGTAATCATCATCAAATGACATCCATCTTAAGTCTCCTTTCTAACTCACAATGGATTAACACCCCCTGGGTTCTTTTCTTGTCAACACATTCAATCACCCTTCTCTGGACCTTGACTTAACCAACTAAGAAAGACACATTTAGTTCACAAATCTACGTGCCTCCTCTGAAAAGTGATAAACTAGATGAATTTGTTATGAAATCCTGGGAAGGCCCAGAATATGCAACACTCACATTCAAATTTTTGATACCAAAATGCATACCCAAACCAAATAGATTTATTTTTTAATTCAGTTTTTGGGCTTTTTTTTAATCCTCTCCTACCTTAAAATGAATGATCAAAAGTTTATTATATAAAAAAATCAAAGGGTATGTGGAGTTGTTCATTTCAGTTACTGAGATTGAAACATAAAAGTCCCAATAATCTTTAATTTTCTTTCTCAGTGAAATTGATCAAACCCATCAGATTTTAGTTTGATGAGATAGAAATGAATAACTAGAAATCATAAGAAACCCCCCCCTTCCCCAAATGGAATATATTTTCAATGTTGGAAAATTTATTACAAATCTAATGGCTTGGAAAAGTTAATGTTTTTTTGGAATTAATGAAGAAGCATTTATTAAACATATACTATGTGCCAGGCACTGTGCTGATAACTAGAAGAACAATAATCTATAGCTAGCACTAAAATCCAGCTTTCATATCTCCCTTGAGTTCCCAATGTACATTTCTAATTGTCTGTTGAACATTTCCACCTGATTGCTCCACAGATAATTCTAAGCCAAATCGACAGTAATATACTGTCTGCCATGTGCAAGACACTATGTGATGTACTGGAGGTATACCATACAAAACTCAAATTCTTGAAAATAAATACATATGCGCATGAATATACATACACACATTTATATGCACATATATGTGTGCATATGAAAATGTACATATGTGTATGCATATACCTATATTCCCAACACAGAATTCATTTTCTCATCTAAAATCTCACACCCTCTCCTAAATTTCTCCATTTCTATTGAGCCACCATCCTTCCAGCCACCCATTTTCATCACTTCATCATCATTATTGACACTTCTTTCTTCATCACACCCAACATCCAAACAGCTGGAGAGTTTTGTTAATTTTTTTTCTCCATAAAACCATGCCCATTGATCACCTTGTCTTTATTTACATAGCAGCAACCCTAAGTCAAGCCCTCATCACCTCTCCCCATGACTATTAAAATAGCTTATGCATTCATTCATTCTTTCATTCATTCATTCATTCATTCATAAAGACAAAGGAGGGGGAATTTCAAACAAGGGGAACATCCTATGTAAAGGCCAGAAGATAGGAGATAGAATTGCATTTGTGGTGAACAGTTAAAGGCATTTTAACTGTTCCTGGTAAGATGGTCAATTACTGGTTTCATGAACCTGATCAAATGCTCCTGGGCTGGATTTGGAGGTGGATAAACCACTATTATATAAGCCAGTGTGTGTGTGTGTGTGTGTGTGTGTGTGTGTGTGTGTGTGTGCGCGCGCGCACATGCAGGCATATGTACAGGTGTTGTTGGGCTTATCTTACTACATAATTGCAAAGTCAAATATTGATTATTTGAGAATTATCTGTAACTTTAGATTTAATTGTATAATGTAAAAGGCACAAGACCAGGGCCCTAGTATTGGCTTTTACATTAACTTATGATGTGACCTCAAGCAGCTCATTTCTACTCACTGGGCCTCAGTTTTCTCAAGTATACAATGAGGAGTTTGGACCTCTAAGATCCCTTACAGATCTTGGTCTGTGATCCTATGGGCTATAAAGGGGTCACCAACTCCCTCAGTGGAAGGAGTACCTAACTTGACAAATAGCAGACTCTTAAAGCAGGGAAGTTGGAAGAAGATCCATCAGAACACAAGAAAAAGAGTGTCTGCTTACTTTTCTTTTCCAATGGATTCTATTCTTATAAGGACAGAAGTAGCCTGAGATGTCATCTCATTTCAAAATCCCAGAATCTTGGTGTTGGAATGGAATGTAGTAATTTTCTCCAACCATCTTTCCCTTGATGAGGACTACCCTCAACATTGTCCTTTGCAAAAGAGCTGTCCAGTTCCTGACTGAAGACCTTCAATGACAGGGAATTACTGGCAGCTAAGGCAGCCCATTCCACTTGTGAATGGATCAAATTGTTAGAAAACAAATCCTTACATAAAGCCTAAATCTGCCATCTTGAAACTTCTACCTACTGCTCCTAGTTTTGCTCCCTAGAAATGGGGGGAAGGAGTTGAATCCTACTTTCTCATGCAGCCCTTGAGATGATTGCAAACAACAATCATGCTTAAGTTCAGGCTAACTGCTAGCATTTCCGTCAACCAATCCTTAATCGTATGTTCCCAGGCCTGCCCAAATTTTGACTGTTCTCCTCTGGACATGCTCCAGTGTGTCAATCTTTCCTAAACTGTGGTACCAAGGATTAAACACAAATAACAGACATGATCTGACCATGGCAGAGGGTAGCAATACTAAACCTTATTTAAAGAATTATATCCTTAATAACGCATCATGTTAGCCCATTAACTTTTGGGGGCCTTCTCTCAGGAATGAGAGAAATCGAGAGAGACCAATGGAAAAGACACATAAAAGTAGAGAATAAGGTGAGAGAGATAGAAAGAGACTGAGGCAGAGATAGAGAAAAACAGAGAAAGAGAGACAGAGATAGATACAGAGAGAGACAGAGAATAGAGACAGAGAGAGAGACAAAGAGATACAGAGACACAGAGACAGAGACAAAGACAAAAACAAACAGAGAGAAAGAGGATAAAGGAACACATAGATGATTTAACCATACTTATATGATGGGGGATATGATTTGAGGTATATTGGTGCTTTAGAAAAACCAGTGAATTAGTGGATTATCCACAAGGATGAATGGTTTTTGGCCCTCACTTTACTCCTAACTAGTTCTATGATATTTCAAAAGGGAGTCACTTATGATACATATTATTTTCCCTTTTATAGATAAGGAAACTGAGGTTCAGAGAGGGAATTAATCTATCAAATGTAATACTGCAAGTTACAGTGGTAGAGGTGGGACTATTAATCCAAATATTCTGACTCTGAGGCCAGGACTATCTTTGCACTATGTCATACTAGCTTTCTTAGGCAAGCGGCACAGGGCTTCCAGTGGAAGATTTTCAGGTTGGATTTCTTTCACCAGGTGAAGAATTGAAGAACCTTTGGGACTAGCAAGGATCAGCCAACTTATTAGGCTCCCTTGCTAGGACACAGCACAGTAGTCTTTACAAATGGTGTCTCCAGATCAGATCAATCGTTTTGCAGAAGTCCTCTAAGATAATTTCTGAGCTTCATTCTGATTCTGCTTTATCCAGATCCCCCTTGAGAGGACGATGAAATGAATTTAATCACATTTAAAATAAGACCACTTGACTTTTAATGTGAAAGGTGGAGTTCCTTTCCCACCATTAACAACTCTTTGAGAACATCATAAGCCACCGAAGTTGGGAAAAAAAAGGAAAATATTTTCCCACCTGACCCCTAGCTATGGCTATAAAGAGGCAATTGTGTTTCTGTACACATTTACAGCAGGGCAAAGGGGATATAAGACCAGCCTTGGAGTCAAGAATACCAAGGTTCAAGATGTTTCTCTGATACATACTGGCTGTGTGACCCTGGGCAAGTCACTTAAACTCAAAATGTCCCAAGCAAGTGTCAAAGCTCATCAGTTGCAGAGAAGTTTCAAATTTACATTGGTGAAAATTTTCCTACTTAGAATTCCCCACACCAATAAAATCTAAAATCCACATGGTAAAGATAGGAGATATATAAGCATAAACACCTACATTCATGCATATGTGTCTATACACCCATATATTCTTGAGGTTACACATGTATGTATATATTCTCATGTATGTGCACATACATATGCATATGTGTGTGTGTATGTTTGCAATATCATCTGTGTAGGGAACTTCAAACTTGGAAAACCCATGCTATTAGTCATATATAACTTAGAGTCTTAGTTACCTGGGACATTGAGACTTTCAATGAGCTAGTGAGAGTCATAGAACTAGTATGTGTCAGAGTCAGGTTTTGAACTCATGACTTCATGACTTCTAGGACAGACTTCAAGTTGATACATCATAAAACTTCTCATCTAGACAATGTCCCAAGAATTAACACAGTTTTAAGTTACTAAAGCTTAAAAGTGCACTAACACTTTGAGGACACCCTGTTTGTATGGCTATATGGAATATACATGCATGCAGGCATTCATATATACATACACATTTGCATACATGTGACCAAAGGTTATTCAGCTATTACATTCTGAGATAGGATTTATGACTTAATCAATAGTATAGAGTGTATGGAAACTAATGTGGAAACTGTCTTTTTCATTTAAGACTGATCATTCACACACACACACACACACACACACACACACACATACACATGCACAGATTCACAGTCACTATCAGCTTATCAAATCCCAGGAGTTCCCTTTGTGGCTAATGACAAATTTCAGATATTTCCTGCAAATTCTTTTTCAAAACATCATCCTTTCCTCTTCCCCTAAAGGGAAAGAAAGGGAAAGATGGAGGGAGAAAGAAAGGGAGAGGCAAAGAGAGAGAGTGAGCAAGTGAGAGAGAGAGAGAGAGACAAAGAGAAACAGAGACAGAGAAAGACAGTGAGGGAGAGACAGAAAGAGAGACAGAGAGAAGAGAAAGAGAGAGACAGACAGAGAGAGAAAAGAAGAGAGAGAGAGAGAGAGACAGAGACAGAGACAGATACAGAGAGAGAGAGAGAAAGAGAGAGATCAGATCAGAGGTGGGAAGTTCTCAAGGTCCTCAGACACACTTGTTTTTAATGCATGGGCATTTTAAATATACAAATATCTACAATACATAAAATGATAGGAATTCTTTCAAAAATAAAGAAAACTGATCCCTGTATTCAACGCACCTAAAATTTCTTACTAGACAGAAATGCATCATCTACAGGAATACAAATGTATTGGAAGTTAAGGTTCCTGGCTTTAGGTTTGAAAGTTAATACCATGTTTTCTCAATAAGACAGGCATCATCTGGAAACAGGGTGTCCCAAATCCCCTGTGCTTGGCAGAGAGCATTAGGTTGTACCAAACAATTTCCAGAGAAAACTTCAAACCATTTTATTCTCAGCCCTGCAGTGTGGCTCTGAATCCTCACTGAATGGATTCATAGGAAAAGGTATAGAAACTGTAGCCAACATTTGCAGCTGCGAACATGAGCTACAGTGCCATCACCTTAAAAATCTGGCAGGATAGTCATCAATCCATGACAAAGTAGGGGAGGGAACCCTAAATATAAATTGAACCCAAAGTATAGGAGCACTTTCTTGGCAAAAAAATGGGGTATTTTATTTTTTTCTCATTTGTGAACCTCATATTATTGTCTCCTTTTGCCTTTCAGAAGGTAGTCAGGTAAAGTGGCCAGAGAACTTTGTGGTGTACTAATTGGCTTAGCCAATGAAGAATAAGATGGGAGTACAAGTGGGAAGAGACAAGCAATCTACAGATGCCAGTGAGGCCCTGAAGAGCAATCTTCCTTTGCCAAAAAAAAAAAAATGAAGCCAAAGAGCAGGCCCTTTGCTGTGGCTACATTACATATTACATACCATGAAGAAGTCCTGGATCAATGCTATGATGGAGCTCTGAACAATTCCTCTTGGAAAAACCATTATCAGTTTCTGTAACTTTATACAGCACACCTCAAAGAAGGGGATCCCATTAGCACAAGCTTCCTGAGTCCCTGAAAATATCTTTAAAACTAACAATGCAAAGGATGAAAGCCACTGATGGGTTGGGACTACATCTAAATGAGGAACAGACAATGGAGATGAGGCTTTGGAAGCAGTGACTGCTAACAATGATGTGCCAGAGAAAATGATGGTAAGCATTTATGCCCAGAAAGCTTTGTGGAGGATGAGGCTGTGGAGTCTGGGATTAACAAAGATGCTACGTGCATCCATGTTTAAAAAAAATGAATAAAAAAAGAAGAAATTGGAGAGATATTTAAAGCACATACGACACAGAGAACCAAATGCACTCAGTTCCACAACTGTTTTGTACAGATGGATGAAAAAAGCTGTATGGCATGGAGAATGGTACCATCAAGGCAGAAGAGAAGAAAAGAAGCATGGCGACTAAAATGCAACAGCATTGTTTACAAGCAAGAGTTTGGAGGGGAAAGACCACTCAGTGGGGGAGGAGGGCACAATGCAAGACAGATTAGGGCTTTGCAGTGGGAGATTTTCAAGTTGGATTTCTTTGACCAGGTGAAGAAGTGGAGAACCTTTTGCACTAGCATGGTACAGCCAATTTCTTAGGCTCCCTTGCTAGGACAGCACAGAGTAGGCTTTCAAGATGGTGTCTCCAGGCCAGCCCAGGCATTTTGCTTCACAATTACCTTCTTTGTAGGTAAAATCATTCATGAACTGAAGCATCTGGATTCAAATGGGATTTTGTTTTTCCCCCTCACAGTTGAAAAAACTTGTTTGAGGACTGAATTATTTTCACTCGATGAAATTCCTGAGAAAGGGCCTTACAAAGAATTGGGGCTCATGACCAACCCAATCCTCACAAGCCATCCACCATCTTGAAAATGTTGTATCATGAGTAATGTGGCACATTTAAAATGATATCACTGCAGTTGGCTGGGAAAGGGGTGGGAAGAGATAAAGGTTGCTGGAGCCACACTTTGGAATTTGCATACAAATCACAATGACCAGCAAGTTGTGGGCTGGGAAGTTTCTTTTACTTCCCAGTGTTTTGGTTGAGGGATGAGAGAAGGGGAAGAAGACATGGGCAAGAAACCCAACACCTCCATATGGAAATCCTACCAAGAAATACTGCATGTACTAAATATTCCTTGAATTTTCCATGTTGATTCATGGGATGGAAATGGACCAGATGATTATATTTCCAATGCAAAAGAAAACAAAAATGGGAACAACTGAGCAAAGGAAATGTAATTGTTAGTGTTTGACAGCTATGTTAGTTTCTTTTTGGCAACAGCACGTCTTCTAGGTCTTAGGTCATTGATAAACCTAGTGTGCATTGGAACCTGAGTGAAGGAATTCCTGTCATTTTCATCATGTTTAAGACATGAACACAAGCCTCCATGTAGAGGTCCTGGCTCTTGTACAGATGATGCAAATTTCTAATACTAACAAAGGGAAGTAGACTTACAATGAGTAAATAGACAAAAGCCCCAAACAATTACAATAGTCACAGCTTGGCAATGAGTTTCCAGACTATGAAATTAGTTTTCTTGTGAAGAATGGAGATTTTACAAGGCTAGTATAAACACAGGGTAATTGGAAAATCAAATTGCTCTTCACCAGTTATTATAAGGTCTGGAATAATGGCGATAACATTTTAAAAAGCCTCCCTATGTATGAATCACTAGTGTTTGAGTTGTTGTCTACTTCTTCTATTTTAATGATTTATTATTATTATTTTTTTGAAACAGTACTGTTGCCAAGAATGGTTCCCTTAAAGTGCTACCACAGTGGGACCTTGGAGTTATGACATCCAAATACCAGCTTACCCCTGATACAATAAGCTCTCCGCCCAGGTTCTGTACTTCTGCCTTGACCTTGCTGCAGATATTAAGCTGGTGGCAATACAAGGCAATTCGTTGAAGGTAGGCTAATAAATCCTGTTTGCACGCAGAATCAGGACACTGAAAATAAAAAAAAAAGTGGCATTCTCAATTACATAGTTTCTTTTATAACACTCTCACATCAAATCTCACAGAAGGACATAATTTAGGTCTATACCATATTAGCAAAACACTACCCACCTGTCCCCTTGGGATGGGAGTTACTGGTTGAGAATTAGTCTTTCTGCTCCCACAGAATCTCATAAATTAAAATATAAAGATATCCCAGAAAGACCCTATTGATATCATCTGTAAATAAGTAATTACACTCTTTGTTAGTTGCCTTCTGCACAGTAAAGACAGCTAAGTAATCTCAGAGGTTATTTTGCAGAGAACTCCATTCAGTTTTCATGAAGCATGGGAGTCTTTTGACGTATAACACCCAGCCATTCTCCCCTGGAAGGAAATCATTTATGGTAATCTGCATGCTGCATTAGAGAATATGATTTCAAGTCATTGCTCTAATAAGAAGATGAAGCAAATTTATTTCCTTTGCTTGTCTAAGCAGAGCATCATTTTTATTATAGCATGTCTGTCTCCATTTTAGACCCATTGTGAATCTCAAAATTATAGCGACCTATTCAAGGGCCTTAAAAGTAAGAGGCTTAGAGATAGTTCATAACCAATACAAGTGGGAATGTTCCTAGAACAATTCATTCAGAGTCAATTGAAATGAACTGCGGATAGGAAGACACAATTGTTCAGCTTGCCCATTACATGATCAGCTGAGAAAAGGGAGTCACCATTCTGAATGGTAAATGGAATGTTCTGGACTCCATCAATTACTCCCATGGCTCAGCAAAGTGTGTCCCTGCCTAGTGACCTGACTCATGATTCTCTAAGAATTCTCATGTGAGTGGCAGTACATGAGAGTTTTTGTGTGATTGACTTTATAGCAAGGGGCTTCAGAGATCTGGGAGCTTGAAAATGAAGTGTTTTGGGGCTCTGGAAACTTAAACACAATCATCAGCCATCTTGAGCAAACATGATAGAAAAAAAGGCATTCAAGGCCAATCACAGTAGTCTTTGGCATATGTTATGTGTGTGAGAGTGTGTGAAATGAAACATAGAAATCCAATAAATATATGCTGAGCCTATATCAATTTACACACCGTCTAGGGAGAAGGGAGAGATGGGGAGAAAATTTGGAACACAAAATCTTATGGAAGTGAATGTTGAAAACAAAAAATAAATAATAAATTTATAAAAAATTAAAAAAAGAAATAAAAAAGAAACAGAAATCCAAGTGAAATACTAGGAAAGAGTTTAGCAAGCCTTGAGAAGTCTGATAGCTTCTATCTATATAATTCAAACATATGATTTGGACACAACCATATTCTCTCTTTTGATAAAAACAAAAAGCAAGGAAGGAGGACTTCAGGAGGTCACTGAGTTTAACCTACTCTCTGCATGGCTGTCACCAACATGCCTTCTTCTATGTTATTGCATCTATCAAGGAATAATTCCACAGAGACCATTTCTCCTTCCTGCAACTATTTAATACTGTAATATTTATCCTACTCCTGAGACCCATGTACTGAAAAGAATTAACTTTAAAATGATATCTCTCCAGAGAGCTGACAAAGCTTTCAATACAAACACCTTGGAGCAAATTAAACTGGAAGGTCTATCTCCTTGGAACAGTAATTAAAAATGCAACAGTCCATAAAAAGTTTATATTGCATGCATATCTCGAAACTTCGGGAAAAAAATATTCCCAGCTACAGAAAGGCATCTGCTGATGGCTTCCCCAGCTTTGTTCATTGTCAGCTGTTCAGCTGAACCTCATCCAGAGGAATTTAAAATGCAAAAAGCATGTCTTCCCAAGCGGAACACCTCTACAACCACTCAAATCCCCACAATAGTATGTATAAGAAGGTCCTGATCCAAGAACAACAGAAATGGCAAGTCACTTTCTGGTGATTATTCCCACAACGAGAAAAAAAAAAATTAAGAGAGGGTGTCTTGTTTAGACAGTATGGTTTCTTTTCAAAGAGACCATGTTCTTGTTGCACCATTGTCCTTTCCAAAGTTCATCTTCCTCACGAGCCAGTTCAATTCAATATTCTTAACTCTTGACTTCTTGACTCCCCTATACTATTGCTGATCACACCTTGCCAAATACCAGTGCTAGACTTCTATGATCTTTTCCAATTGTTCCTCTTCCATGATACTGAACAAAACTTGAGGAAATCACAAAGCAGTGACGACTGGGTCCACTACAATCTTATTAACTCTTCTTGCTCCAAACCTTCACTTTTCTAAAATTTATGTCACCATCCCTTCCTTCCACTTTTTCAATTGAGACCCTCATTTCATACTTTTCTGAAAAAAAAAAATGAGGCCATTTCCTTCTCCCTTTCTCCTCACCTCAGATCCTCCTAACATCATTACTTACTTCCTCCTCCATTACTCCATATTCTGACGAAGAGGTGGCCCTTGATATCAATGCCAACTCCTCTACACAAACCCTAGATTCCATTCCCTCCCACCTTCCCAAGCATATTGCCTCCCACTATCATCCCTGCTCTCTATCATACCAATTGCCTTTCTCTAATCAGAACTCTGTTAAGATTTGATAATGAATTTGTAGTGCACTCAGTCTGAGTATTTTGTAATTTCTTCCAATTCTGTCCAGTAGCACGGAAGACAAGTGATTTTTGTGAAACATCCACTCTAGATCCAGGAGACATTTTTGCCCTTCTCTATCTCCCCCAAAATAAAAGTCTCCCCATAATACTGAGCCAGAAAACAGTCACTTGTTTTCCTCCAGTTTCTATTTAGCGTTTGCAGTACAATTTTTGATGAGTATGACATCATTCAATTCAAGATATATATTTTTTGTTTTGTTTTGTTTTTAGTTAGGGCGGGGGGAGGTGAAGCAATTGGGGTTAAATGACTTGCCAAGGTCACACAGCTATTAAGTGTCAACTGCCTGAGGCCATATTTAAACTGAGGTCCTACTGTCCCCAGGGCCAGTGCTCTATACATTGTACCACCTAGCTGCCCCTTTTCTCCTCTTAAACCCATTCCTGATAAAAGTAGGTTTCCTAAAATAACAGCCCTCCTCCTCCATCTCATTCCTCTCTATTGGTTCTTCCTCCAGCACCTTATTCACAAAATACAATTACTCTTTTAACTGTTCTTAAATGGTTTTAATTTTTGAAGTCATATCATACTCAGGTCTACCCTAATCATTCTTATAAGTTACCTAATTACTAGTAACAGTCTTAGGTACAAGTTTTACATTTTCCATACATAAAAGGCAAACATTCTATCTTTTAGTCCCTTGTAATTGGTCATTCCTATGTACCTTATATTTCCCTTGGCTCTTGTATGCCAAATCTTCTATTGAGTTCAGTTTTTTTTTTTAAACAAAGTCCTGAAAGTCTGACAAATTGTTCAGATGTCCATTTTTTTTTTCATTCAGAATTATGCTTACCTTTTCCTGGGTATGATATTTTCAGCCAGAAGCCCAGTTCTTTTGCTTTTTGATATACAGTGTTCCAAGACCTGCAATCTTTCAGTATCCCCGTGGTGATGTCTTGCGCGATTCTAAGTGTGGTACCACCATATTTAAATTGTTTTTGTTGTTGTTGTTGTTGCTCATAATATTTTGTCCTTGATCTGAGGGTTTCAGAAATTGACCGTGATATTCCTGTGAGTTTTCCTCATAGGATCTCTTTTAGGTTGTATTCAGTAGATGCTTGCTATTTCTGCTTTCCCCTCTTGTTCTAATGCTTCAGGACATTTTTAAAAAAATATTTCTTGTATTATTGTATCAAAATTCCTTTTTTGATTAGAACTTTCAGGTAGTCCAAGTATTCTTATGTTTTCTATTCTTGATCTTTTCTCTAGACCCGTCGCTGGCTTCCCCTTGCCCAATTATGATTTTCCCAAAGTCATTTTCTTCCTTAATGTTATGGATCTCCTTTTCTAATTGGTTGACTTTCTTTTCATAATCTTCTTTTCTTGTATTAGTCTTATTTTTCTTTTTAGCTTTTTTTTTCCTTAATCTCTCTCATTTGATTTTTAAAGTCTTTTTTAAGTTCTTCAATTAATTTGTTTTGGGCAGGTGATGTTACTCTTTGGGGTAGAAGGGGGTTTCCTTGCTTTGGTAGCCTCCTCCAAAAATGAACCCCTATCTTCTTTATTCCCATAGTAGCTCTCTATGTTTGGATTCTTTCTCCTTTGCCTGTGCATTTGTTTTGTAATAGTTTAGTTTTTGTAATCACCTCTAGTCCTGGGGTATGGGAGATAGTGCCTCTGGCCTCTGACCCTCTTCCGTTCTCCCTTCTGAACTTGAACTCAAACCAAGACCTCCAGACTCCTGTAAGTGCCCACAGCCAGCAGCATCCCACCCCAGTGCTTCTGTACTCACTGGGTGGGCGTGTGCTGGTTCCTTCTCACCCCCCACCACATCTCTCCAGCACAGTTGAGTCTGGAGTACCTTGTCAGCAGAGGTTCCCTTGAACTTTTCCAGGTCAGATGACCAACTCCCCTCACTATCCCTGGGGTAAAAGTTCCTGTGGCTGGGGCGGAGGCAGCCTCCCAACTCAGCTAATCCCAGGGCTTGCCCCTTGTTTAAGCAGACCCTAGCCTGGAGGTGTTTACTTTTCATAGGGAGGCAATCTGGTCCTGGGATTTTTCTTCAGATCTTCTTCAAATATCCGAAAGGACCCCTGTTCTGCCCCTACCTTATTTGTTTTCACTGCTCTGTCAGCCCAGAGGCACTAATTTATCTGTTTTGTGGAAGAAAATTTTGAGAGCTTGAAATTTTCTGCCCTATTCCACCATCTTCCCAACATCCTCTCTCCATTTCAATGGATTTTCAAGTGTGCTCATACTGCTTCTCCATTTAGAGTCTAAGCCTTCAAGACAGGGGTAAGGCCCCAACTAGTGTCTTCTGTATGTGTGAATGGGGATGGGAAGTATTGAATCCCCTTAACAGGTAAATGTTTATTAAATAGTCCCCAAAGTATGTTTACTCTAAGATGGGAGTCATCCAGAATGCTAATAATCCAAGCTAATGGGGCTGGAGGAAACCCACTTTGTTAGATGCAAACAGCATTACAGTTATCCCTTCCTCATTTCAGGGGGTTAGGGGCTCAGCACCTCTGTGAGCCAGAAAATTTGTGTAATATTTTGGCCCTCCTTTCATACCAGAGAGAAGTCTAATATTTTTTTTTGCTTTTTTAATGGGGTGTTTACAATACCTTATTGTAAAAATTGGGAGGTTAATATTTGCTCATGGGCTCTGTGTTATCTGTTGGCCTTTGTATATCATCTGTGGCTTCCACAAAACTCCCAAAACATTCCCATTTGATTTCTTATGCCAACCCATGATTTATTGAAACCACAATGGGGAAAGTTGCAATGTGGAAGGGTAACTGTACTTACTTCAGAATCTCCTGAGGGCAGCACTGGACAATAGTCGATACAATTACTATTTCCAAAGATGACACTGAGCATGGGTTTACTTACATTAGTATCATTTGTTGAAGATAGGGAAATAGGATGGTTTCCATCACTAAATGATTAAAGTTTAAAAATATCCAGTTGTCTGAAGAGCTACCATGAGTAATTTCCCATTCCCTAACAAGCCCAAATCAACAAGTAATTGCTGAATTGGACCCAATTAGAAGAGGAAAGGTCAGAGCTCAAAAAAAGCCTGCCTACATTTGGCAGTGGACTCACTGATCCATTGCTAAAATGGGGAACATCTTAAGTGTTACAACACTGTTGGGTTTCACAACATTAGAGACTTATGACAACACCAGAGAATTTAAAGCAGAATTTTTTTGGGAAGTTCATGGATAGATGATTCCATATTTCCCAGTTGGGGAAGCAGGGACAATGAAAGGAGAAAACAAGATTTTCTTTACATTAGACCATTTCCAGTTTTATAAGTTATTGAAGAAAGGCAGTGCAGAATAATTAATAGACAGATAATCTTGAAACCAGGAAAAAAATTGATTTTAATCCTGACTCTGACTTGTACTAGTTGTGTGGTCCTGGGCAACTCATCTTGCTTCTCAAAGAAGGTACCAATGTACCTTGGAAGAGTTAGATTCCTCACAGAAATTTACTGATACAAATACAATCACTGGTGTCATCCTATTAAAAATGTGAGGCAGCATGAGGTAATGGATAGTGGGTAAGCCTTAGAATCAAGAAGACCTGGGTTCAAATCCTGATTTAGCCACATACAGGCTGGATGACCCTGGGCAAGTTACTTTACCATTCAGTACTGGCACAAGTCCTAAGACATCAAGCTGCCAAAAATGCTGCTACGCCGGATTAGTAGAGGGAGTTTCCTTGGTGAAAGTTCTCTAAATCAATAAAATCACAGGTTTAGTTTTGAAAGCTGTTTAAAAAAACTAAAATGAATACTAAGTAAGTAGGCAGTATAGTCTGGTGAATAGTAGACTGGTCTCCATGTTAGAAAGATATGGAAGATCTGAGTTCAAATCCTGTCTCTGATTATACATACACACACACACACACACATATTTACATACACACATACATATATATTTATATATACATTTATATATTATATATCAGATCAGATATATATCAAATTGTATATATACATACACACATATATACATTTATGTATTCATAAATACATATAAACATATGTATACACATACATACATAGAGAGAGACCTAGGGGACTGTTAGCAAGTTACTGAGAGCTGTATCTATACAATCCAAATAAGTGATTGATCTGTGTCTGTGGAGGCAATTCATCAAGTGGATGGAATCGAGGAAATATAAGGAAGGGAAGAGTTTTCCTTTCTGAATTTTTTTTTGCTTTTTGGTGAGGCAAAAGAGGTTAAGTGACTTGTCCAGCATCACACAGCTAGTAAGTGTTAAGTGTCTGAGGCTGAATTTGAACTCAGGTCCTCCTGTCTCCAAGGTCAGAGCTCTATTCACTATGCCACCTAGCTGCCCCTTTGATTTTTTTTAAGTAGGAAGCAGTTGTTTTGTTTTGTTTTGTTTTTTAATTGAGGCAACTTGAAGAAACTCAGTTGAGTATGATTAGAAAGTCCCTGGTTATCAGGAGATAGAGAAGGTTTTTCATTGGATTACTTCTGATTATGAACACAAGTTATGAGGACTCTTCTCTGAGCTACATCTACCTCTCCCGCCATTACAGGGCCCAGAGTAGGGAAAAGGCACATAAAGTGCTTGTCAGGTGCCACATTTCGTTCTTTATAAAATTTATTGACACAAAAAACCCAAAACAGAGCCCAGGTGCTCATTAGAGAGTCCACTCAGAGGAGTGACTAGCTCCCTCCAATTATATTACCTGGTCAGCCACAGCTCGGGCTAATTTGTCCATTCGTGAACCAGCTTCAGCAATTTTCTTGGCAGCATTAATGACATCAGAGGTGTTTTTCAATGGACCCTTCCCTCTGAAAGAATACAGGATATGAGAATTAACATCTAAGTGTGAGAAGATTTAGAAAAATTAAAAAAAAATAAATTAAGATCAAAAGATAATGAAGATTAAAAACAACAACAACAATAACAACAACACACACAAACACAACCTGTCCCACCACTACTTAAAATTTGGCTCTATGTTTACTTTTATTTACTGAATTAGGTAGGCCCTTCCTTTTTTTAATAACAACAAAAATATGAATAGTTATGATAGTAGATGATTATATAGTACTCTCAAATTTACAAAGGGTTTTAACTGTACTAATCTCATTGAACTTCCTAACAGCCTTGAGTGGGGTAGTTCCAAACGAGAAAGCTTCGGTTTAGAAAGTACCATAGGAAGTATGTGTTGGAATGGGATGTGAACACAACTGTCCTAGTTCTATGTCATAAGTTGACAGATTTAGAATTGGAAGTGACCTCAGTGGCCATCTAGCCTGACTCCTCCTTTTCCAGTTAGGTGATTTGACTAGAGTCACACAACTACTAAATGTCACAAGCAAGGTAACACAAATAGTAAGATCCCGACACAGAAATCCAACTCAAGTCTTCTTAACTCCAAGAGTAGTATGCTATCCACTATGATACCTAACTGACATTTCACTTAGAGAAATTGGATACCGAATTTGTGCTTTTCAGGTAATGTCATCAAAGCACCCACTGAGAAGCTTAGGCTGTTTGAATATAATGCCTAGCACATTTTGTTTTCTTTTGGCAGCCTCACAATCCAGAGAAGCTCTGACCCAGGAGCCTCAAATTATGAAACAGAATCTCTTTGTCTTTCCTCCAAAGATACCTAAGTGACTTGAGACATAATCTGAGAAAATACATTCAAATTCCATTTCTTGTCCTTTTTATACAGCTCTCCATCTCTTTATATCTATCAAACATTATTTATAAGATAGCACTATGGGATACAAAACTAAATCCCAGTAGCCATGGCTCAAACATGATGTGAAGAAAATCATGCCCTGAGCAATGCAGACAGGATTTATGATATGTGATAAATAATCATTCTAATCAACATTTATTAAGAATTTTTAATAGGAGGACATAAAGTACTCTTTTATCAATCAGGTATCAAAGAAAGAGTGTTTGGATTTTGTTTAATTCCACCAAAACATTCCTATTCTTCTCTAAATTAACTAGTTCCAAATGTAATGTTATGATAATTTAGCATCTCTTTTGTTGATTCCAACACTCACCCCAGGAAATGGGAAAGTTACAGTTTCATGGGGCAATAGCCCTCCCATGGTGTGAGCTAACTTTTCAATTCCTATTTAGATTTCAAAAGAGAGGCAGAGGTTTCCCGTCTGAATTTTCATGCAATATGGATGAGTTACAGATATCTAGACAATCTGGCTCTGTCCTCCTGAAGGTGGGGCATTTATTTATGTAAAAGAGTTTCTTGGTTATTTTCCCCAGGTTTTTTTTTATTTCTTGCCACTTTGTATTGTTGTTTTTAAAGGGAAGGCAAAAAAATGTCAACATTTAAAAATATTCATACAAATTTATATTTAGTTGGGGCTGCCAGGTTTAACAGTTTCCTATTGGAGTATTCATTTAGATGGATTATTTCTCACCATCTCCATTGCTTTCTGGTATAGCTTTATAACTAAAAAGTGACCATCATAACTGTCCTTTCCCACTATAGTCACTCAACATCACTGTGCATTTATTCTTATTTCTTTTAAGAATCTTAAAGGACTTTATGATCCAGTAACACTGGCCTCTCCTGTCTCCTCCTTTCCTCAGTTCTCCCTCCCCTCTTCTCTCCTCTCTTCTCCTTCCCTCCTCCCCCCTCCTCTTCTTCTCTTCCCTCTCTCATCCTCTTCTCACAAATATGTCTGCACATATAGTAAATAATAGATTATATTATTATATCTATAACTATTATCGACCTATATTTTTGTATGTATATAGTTGCTTGCATGATTTCTCTCCCATTATAATGTGAGTTCCTTGAGGGTAGAGATGTGTTTTCTCTTTCTTTGTATCTCCAGTGCTTAGCACAGTTCATGGAACACAGTTAGTTCCTAATAAATGCTTTGATGGACTAAACTAGGAATTGCTCTCCTTTTTGGTTTAGCCAGGAAGATGTAAAATGAAGTCTGATCTTTGGTACATACTGGCTACTAGTATGCAAATCAACTGGTGGAGGAATTGTGATAGAATGGTCTATGCCTTCTTCCCCAGCAGGCTTAGACCAGGTTGGGGATGGGGGAAAAGAAAGGAAAGACTGTGTGATGTTAGGTAAGTCATTTATAAGTTCTCTAGAGAACTCTCTTAGACTATAAATAACAAAGATTGGTACTGATAAAGACTTGAACTGATAAAAGGCCTTTGCTCTCTGAGGTTCCCTATATCAATGAAATCACAGTTCCATACTCCTCAAACTCCAGTGGCATCCTTTGCCTCTGGAATAAAATATAATTCTTTTTTATGGTAATTTTTATTTATTTTTTTTTGTTTTCAACATTTACTTCCACAAGATTTTGAGCTCCAAATTTTCACCCCATCTCACCCCTCCTCCCACCCCAAGATGGCATGTATTCTAAATACTCCTTCCCCTAGTCTGTCTTCCCTTCTATCTCTCCTCCCCTTCTCCTATCCCCTTCCCTTTCAATTTTCCTGTAGGGCAGGATGGATTTCTGTACCCCATTTCCTGTATTTCTTATTTCCCAATTGCGTGTGAAAACATTTTTTTTAAACATGTGTTTTTAAACTTTGGGTTCCAAATTTTCTCCCTTCCTCCCTCTCCACCCACCCTCATTGATAAGGCAAGCAACTAAATATAGGTTATACATGCAGTTATGCAAAACACTTCCCTAGTAGACATGCTGTGAAAAACTAACTCTGTTTCCCTTAATACTATCCGGCCCACCCATTTATTCTATTCTTCCTTTTGACCCTGTTCCTCCTCAGAAGTATTTGCTTCTGATTACTCCCTTTCCCAATCTGCCCTCCTCTCTATCATCCCCCTACTAGCTTGTCCCCTTCCCTCCCTTATTTTCCTGTAGGGTAAGCCAGATTTCCACACCCAATTGAGTGTGTATGTTATTCCCTCCTTAAGTCAAATCCTATGAGAATAAGATTCACTCATTCCCTCTCACTTTCCCCCGTTTCCCTTCTACTGTAAAAGCCTTTTCTTTTCTGGTTTTTTTTTTGTGGGATAATTTACCCCATTCTACCTCTCCCTTTCTCCTTCTCCTAGTATAATCCTCTCTCACTCCTTAATTTTATTCTCCATATATGACCCCTTCATTTTCAATTCACCCCATGCCCTCTATCTATCTATCTATCTATCTATCTATCTATCTATCTATCTATCTATCTATCTATCTATATCTATATATATGTACATATAATTTTTTCCCCTCCAACTACCCTAATACTGACAAAGGTCTCATGGGTTACAAATATCATCTTTCCATGCAGGAATGTAAACAGTTCAACCTTAATAAGTCTCTTATGATTTTCTCTTTCCTGTTTACCTCTTCATGTTCCACTTGAGTTTTGTATTTGAAGATCAAATTTTCTATTCACCTCTGGTCTTTTCATTAAGAATGCTTGAAAGTCCTCTATTTCACTGAATGACCATATTTTCCCCTGCAGGATTATACTCAGTTTTGCTGGGTAGGTGATTCTTGGTTGTAATCCTATCTCCTTTGCTCTCTGGAATATTATATTCCATGCCCTGCAGTCCCTTAATGTAGAAGCAGCTAAATCTTGTGTTATCCTGATTGTGTTTCCACAATACTTGAATTGTTTCTTTCTGACTGCTTGTAATATTTTCTCCTTGACCCGGGAACTCTGGAATTTGGCTACAACATTCCTAGGAGCTTTCCTTTGGCGATCTCTTTCAGGAGGAGATTGGTGGATTCTTTCAATTTCTATTTTGCCCTCTGGTTCTAAAATATCAGGACAGATTTCCTTGATAATATCTTGAAAGATGATGTCTAGGCTCTTTTTTTGATCATGGCTTTCAGATAGTCCAATAATTTTTAAATTCTTTCTCCTGGATCTGTTTTCCAGGTCAGTCATTTTTCCAGTGAGATATCTCACATTGTTTTCTAATTTTTCATTCTTTTGGATTTGTTTTACAGTGTCTTGATTTCTCATAAAGTCACTAGCTTCCAATTGCCCTATTCTAATTTTTAAGGAACTATTTTCTTCAGTAAGCTTTTGGACTTCCTTTTCTATTTGGCCAATTTTGCTTTTTAGGGCATTCTTCTCCTCATTGGCTTTTTGATCCTCTTTTGCCATTTGAGTTAGGCTATTTTTTAAGGTGTTATTTTCTTCAGTATTTTTTTGGGTCTCCTTTAGCAAGCTGTTGACTTGTTTTCCACTATTTTCTTGGATCACTCTCAGTTTTTCCTCTACTTCTCTTACTTGCTTTTCAAAATCCTTTTTGAGCTCTTCCAAGGCCTGGGACTGATTCATATTTTTCTTGGAGGCTTTGGATGTAGGGGGTTTGGCTTTGTTGTCTTCTGGTTGTTTGTTTTGATCTCCTTTGTCACCAAAGTAAGATAATATAGTTTGACTCTTTTTGCACTGCTTACTCATGATCCCGGCCAATTACTTGAGTTTTAAACTCTTTGTTAAGGTAAAAGTCTGCTTCTAATGTGAAGAGTGTACTGCCCCAAGCTTCAGGGGGTTGTACAGCTGTTTTCAGAGGTACTTCTAAGGACCTATAAATTTTCAGTTCTTCCAAGGTGTCATGATAAGGGTCGAGGCGTTTCCTCTCCACAGCCACAACCAGCTCCACCACACCAGCATTCCTCCTCGCCCCAGGACGGCCCCTCAGAACTGCTAGCACCGGTAAAGCAAGAGATTCCTGCCTCAGCACTGGCAAAGAGATCCTTGCAATCCCACTCTGATCAGCCACTCAATTCCTCCTCAGTCTGTGGGCTGGAAGCTCAGGAAACAGTTGCTGCCCGAGGGCACGCTCCAGACTTGTGGCTGAGACCTAGCTCCTCTCTCACCACAGTCACAGACTTTTCCCACTGACCTTCCAGGTTGTCTTTGGTGTTCCTGGGTTGAGAAGTCTGGAAATCGCCACAGCTGCCCACGATTCAGCCCTCTGAGACCTGCTCCAGGGTCGTGCGGCCTGTGTGCCTACTCCACACTGCGCTCCTCTCCCAGCCCAGTGCGATATACCTTGTGACCAACCATCCAGGCTGCCTTTGGCTGGAAATTTGTTTCACTCTGTCTTTTTATGGGTTCTGCTGCTTTAAAATTTGTTTAGAGCCATTTTTTTTAGGTATTTGGAGGGGTTTGGGAGAGAGCTCAAGACAGTCACTGCTTTCCCTCTGCCATCTTGGCTCTGCCCCCTATAAAATATAATTCTTTTGTTGAACTTTTAAAACCTTGGCCCAGCTGGTCTTTCCAGCCTCACTGGACACTACTCTTGCTCCCATACTGGGTGGTTCCACTAAATTGATCCTCTCTCTGCTTCACACACAGAATGCTCCAATTCCCCACATGGAACCTTGCACTGGCTACTGTTCCATATGCCTGAACCGAATCGCCTCCCTGCCTTTCCCTCATAAATTTTTTCTCTTTTAAAGTGCATCTTAAACACCACCTTCTATATGAAGGATTTCCTCACACCAACTTAGGTTTTTCTTCTTCCAAACTACCTTATATTTAATTATTTGTCTGTGTATTTATTAATTTTATATTTACATTGTACATAAGTATGGTCTTCTGAAGGCAAATATTCTTCATCCTCTCAGGAAAGATGAATCTACACCTATGCTTGGGTGAGACATAGGTCACCCTAAGCTTGGGGCCAATGACCATAGGCCTATTGCACAAAGTTGTTGAGTGGCACTTCCCTTATTCCTTATTTTCTTTTTCTCCACTGTACATGCTTTTGGTGACCATCCCAAAGTGCATACAGTCTATAAGATGTTTGGGAGTTTAATTAAATTGGGCTCCTCTTTTCCCTTCCCCTCCCCTCTGTTATCCTTTCCTCTCTTCTCTTCTCCTCTCCTCTCTTCACAAAGAAGCCTGAACTCAGAAGAGCCTCAGACAAAGGCTAGATGATCAGCTGTTGGGCCTTTTTTAAATGTCATTGACATAAAATTGAACTAGGTGGAGTCTGAGGTTTCTTCTAACTCTGAGGGTCTGTGATTCTGTGGATTTAATTTCCCTTTTAAGAAGTGTATTAGACACTAGCTGTGAGAATCTGGGCTAGCAACTAAACCTCAAATGCCTC
The DNA here is from genome assembly GCF_900497805.2 of Vombatus ursinus. Taxonomy (NCBI): domain Eukaryota; kingdom Metazoa; phylum Chordata; class Mammalia; order Diprotodontia; family Vombatidae; genus Vombatus; species Vombatus ursinus. The sequence continues at coordinate 5,497,440 of NW_020954844.1, forward strand.
ACAAAATAATAATTATAATAACAATAATAATATACAAGTGGCAGTGGTCCCGAAGAATATAGCTGCTTTTAGCTCTGTGTGTATGTGTGTGTGTGTGTGTGTGTGTGTTTGCAAGAGAGAGAGAGAGAGAGAGAAAGAGAGAGAGGGAAAAAGAGAGGGAGAGAGAGGGAGAAAGAGAGAGAGAAAGAGAGAGAGAGAGAGGGAAAAAGAGAGGGAGAGAGAGGGAGGGAGAGAAAGGGAGAAAGGATTGAGAGAAGGAGGGCTTTACACATATTCCTATGATGCAGCCATTGTCTGGAGCTCCTCTTTTGAAATTCTCTCAAAACTAATTTATAAACCTCTTAAAATATCCAATAGCTGCAATATACTATATCCACAATTCATGCACATGCGTGTATGTTCTTCAAACTAGTTTTGTCCATCACCTAATGTATTAAGGAAGAAAAATAGCATTAAGCTTATCATTTTCAGATGACCTTTGGAAATTTCCAAAAATCAAATCCAACATCAACAGATGAACATCTACCATCATTGAGAATACTCAGAAGAATGGGATTCTGAGAGACATGTTCCAACACATCTTAGAATAAGTTCACATAATCTTGAGGGGACCACTTTGAAAAGGACAGTATTCATTTGGATGCATAAGGTCTATCATTATTATTATTATTATTAGTAGTAGTAGTAGTAGTAGTAGTAGTAGTAATAGTAGTAGTAGTAGTAGTAGTATTTTGTGAGGCATTTGGGGTTTAGTTACTAGCCCAGGGTTACACAGCTAGTGTCTAATACGCTTCTTCAAAGGGAAGTTACATTCATAGAATCACAGATCCTTAGAGTTAGAAGAAAACTCAGACTCCACCTAGTTCAATTTTATGTCAATGATATTAAAAAGGTCCAACATCTGATCATCTAGCCTTTGTCTGAGGCTCTTCTGAGCAGCCCAGTCTACTTTGGGATAAATAGCAGCAACAACACCAATAAGTAGCATTTATATAACACCTACTAAGTGTCAGGCATTGTGCTAAGTGCTTTACAAATATAATTTCATTTGTTCTCCCACCAACCTGGGAAGGTAGATGCTATTTTTATTCCCATTTAATAGATGATAAAACTGAAGCTAACAGAGGTTGTGACTTGCCCAAGGTCACACAGTAAAGTGTCTGAGGTCATATTTGACCTTAGGTCTTCCTACCTCTAGACCCAGCACTCTCTCTCTCTCTCTCTTCTGGGACACCTAGCTAAAATCCTAATTTTAATTCTTGGCAATTTTTTCCTGACATCAAACTCAAATCTGTCACCCTTCAGGTTTTAACAGTGCTTCTTATTCTACCTTCTGAGGCTGAGCAGAATTAGGTTCATACAAGATGTCTGGATCACAGATCTGGAGCTGTTTCCAGATGACCCCATAGGTCACCAAGTCCAATGCTTTTAGTCTAAGTGATTTGTTCAAAGTCACAGAGGCAGTGTCAAGGGTGAGATTTGAATATATAACTTCAGACTTTTCTTATAGATAATAAGGTCTAATGGCTAGGGAACCATCCTCTAAGCCCAGAAATATATTGGCTATGTGACTGTGGGCCAGTCACAGATTCTCAAGACTCTAGGGTGCTCTCTAGTCTGGGAGTTCTTCAACTGGACCCATGAATGTGCTTTTTAAAAATATTTTGATAATTTTATTTCAACATACAGAAAAGGAAAATGATAAATGTTGGAGAAGATATGAGAAAATTGGAACACTAATGCATTGTTGTTAGAGTTGTGAACTGATTTAACCATTCTGGAGAACAATTTGGAACTGTCGCCAAAGGGCTATAAAACTGTGCATACCCTTCAAACCAGCAATACCACTATTAGGTCTGTATCCCACAGCTATCATAAAAAGGGGGAAATAACCTACATGTATAAAATATTTATAGCAGTTCCTTTTGCAGTGGCAACAAGTTGGAAAGTGAAGGAATGCCCATTAATTGGGGAATGGCTGAATGAGTTGTGGTATATGAATGCAATGGAATGTTGTTATTCTATAAGAAATGATGAGCAGGTGGATTTCAGAAAAACCTGGAAAGACTCACATGAACAGATTCTGAATGAAATGGACAGAACCAGGGGGATATTGTATACAGTAACAGCAACATTGTGTGATGATTAACCATGATAGGCTTAGTTCTTCTCAGCAATGCGATGATCCAAAACAATTCCAAAAGACTCATGATGGAAAATGCTAACCACATCCAGAGGAAGAACTATGAAGTCTGAATGCAGATAACAACATACTATTTTCACCTTTCTTGTTGTTTTTAGTTTTTCCTGTCTTGTGGTTTTCCCCTTTTTGTTCTGATTCTTCTTTCACAACATGATGAATGTGGAAATATGTTTAACATAATTGTACATGTATAGCATATATCAGATTGCTTGGTGTTTGGGGGAGGAAGGAGGGGAGAGAGGAGAATGGAAGAGAAGGAGGGAGGGAGAAAAATTTGGAACTCAAAATCTTACAAAAATGAATGTTGAAAAGTATCTTTCCATGTAATTGGAAAAAATACCACTAAGTTAAAAAATTGTGTCTATGTAATTAGTGTACTTTCTAATTTTGAGTATTTTTACATGTTATGACATTATTCAAGAGCAGCTAGGTGGCTCAGTGGATAGAGCACTGGCCCTGGAGTCAGGAGGGCCTAAAGTTCAAATATGGCCTCAGATATGTAATACTCACTATCAGTGTGACTCTGGGCAAGTCATTTAACCCCAATTTCCTCACAAAAAAAAGAAGACATTATTCTGAGAAGGGGTGTATAGGTGTATATAAAAAAGGTTATGAACCCCTGCTTTAGTATTATAAGGTACAGAGAAGTTGCCAACTCATGTTGGTAGAAGGAATTTCCTCATCTGGAAGTTCCCTGTACCAGTGAAATCACAGGGTTAGTCCCTATCCATATCCCTAAGTGCCAGGCGCTTTGCTAAGTGCAGGGAGTATAAAGACCAATGCTAAAATAGTTGGTGTCTATTTGCTTCCTTGGACAGTTTCTTTTCTTCTTTAATCCTTTTTATAATGCAAGGCATGACCAGCACGAGTTGCTTATTTTTGGCAACCAAAATGCAAAGAAGGGATTCACCTTTGATTATCCCTTTAGTGTCTTTGCAATGGAAGCAGAATTTTGAGTTTGTGCCACAGGTAAAGGTCCATGGTGACCCTCATGAAGACGTTACTACACAAACAGTGTAGCAGAACCACTTTAATTTTCAATAATAATGGAGTGCATATCTTGTAGATTACCGAACCAAATTAATGAATTAGTTGAAGAGAGGGGAAAAAAAATAAGATAATCAGAGAAAAGAATACCATAGCACACAAATGGACTATAATCACTTGGTTTGGAGATATGGAGTCCAATTCTAATTATGTGTCCCAATCAATTGGATCTCCTTCTTTTGTGTCAGAGGCAGCCCTGGTTGGGGGTGCATGGCCATGGAACTGGGGGTGGCTCCTGAATGAAGAGCAGGAGATGAGTTTAGCTCCCTACATGGTACCTTGAGCTGCGTATACACAGGGCTACCCACAAAGAAGTCAAAAAGTCAGCATATCCAGTTTTAAAACAGGGCTGACCTTGCTGATTGAAGAGAGAGGAAATTGTTGCCCTCATACTATCACTGAGACAATCCATTTTTATAGAGGCTGAACAAAAATCATTCTTCTTCTACCTGAAACCTGCATTCAACCATGGTGGATAGAGGGCTGGACATGGGGTCAGGAAAAGCTGAGTTTGACTATTGCTCCTGGAACGTGCTAGCTATGTGACCCTAAGCAAGTCACTGAACCCTCTGCTTCAGCTTCTCCATCTGGAAACTAAGGATAATAAGAACATTGACCTCATGGGACTCTTGTGAGAATGAAATGAGATGATTCCTGTAAAGCAGGAAACAGTGGAGCAGTATGCGTAACCTTGGACCTGATTCCTGTAGAGGACAACACCATCCTCCGCATCTCTCAGGCTTAGAACCAAGGAGCCATCCTGGATTTCTCAGTGTCTCTCACCCCTACATATCCAATCTCTTTCCAAGGCCTGCCCATTTCACCTTTGCAACATTTCTCAAATACACCCTCTACTCTCCCCTGACACTCCCTGACTTCCCTTGCACTCTGGTGCAAGCTCTCATCCCCTCATGCTTTTATTACTGTAATAGCTGATGTGGGTCTGCCTGCCTCAAAGATCTCCCTATTCAAGGCTGTCCTCCATTCCTCCACTAAAGTGATTTTCCTATCATCCATGGTGAATCATGTCACCCTTCCCCCCCACTCAATAAACTCCAGTGGCTCCCTATTACCTTCAGAAACAAATATAAAATGCTTTGTTTGACATTCAAAGCTCTTCATAACCTTGACTCCTCCTTTGTGGTCTTCTTACACCTGACTCCCTGACCCGTATTCTTCAATCCAGTGACACTGGCCTCCTTGGCTGTTTCATGAACAAGACACTCCGTCTCTTAGCTCCAGGCATTCTCTCCGGCTGTTCCCCAAACCTGGAATGCTCTCTCTCCTCTGTTCCAACTACCAGCCTCCCTGGCTTTCTTTAAGTCCCACCTAAAACAACATCTTCTACAGCAATCCCAACCCCTCTTCATTCCAGTGCCTTCCCTCTGTTAACTATTTTCTTTTTATCCTATATATAGCATGCTCTTGTCTATATGTGTTTACATGCCCCCCATTAGATTGCAAGCACTTTGAGGGCAGGGATTGTCCTCTTTTCTTATCCCTAGTGTTTAGCACAGTGCCTGGCACATAGTAGGCACTAAATAAATATAGAATTGAATCAAATTGAACTTAATCTTTTAACCTTGGTTTCTGCATCTATAAAATGGGTATAATAATAGCACCTATCTTAAAGGGTTGTTGTGAGGATCCAATGAGATAATATTTGTAAAGCAAGAGGTAGTGGACCTATAAATGCCATTCTGGGCAAGTCACTTGACCTCTTGTTGATCTAGGTCAATGCTGTCAAACTCAAGTTGAAATGAGTCTCTTAACTGTACAGAGGGATATCTGCAGTCTGCACCACACATTCCTATATTACTTTTTTTTAAAATTAATACATCAACACATTTAAATCAGGTAGGAACTATATTTTAATCTGGTTGGGGCCACACTTGGGAGTATTATGAACCTCATGCAGTCTGGTGTGATTTGATACCTTTCCCATAGGCACCTCTAGCATAGTATGTTGTGAGAAGGTATAACTTACACTGGCAAAGAGATTATCTTCATTGGAAGGGCCCTATGCCAATGAGAATCACGGCTCTGTGCCTTCTCCTCATGTGTAAAGTATTTTACAATCTGTAAAGGGCTATATAAATATTATTTTGTTATTATTATTATTAATCATTCTTCCTTCTTTTCTTTCACTCTTCCTGTCCCTGGAGGAAAGAGTAATCTTCCAAAGAACTCAAAAAATTTAAATAAAAACATACAGTAATCAATGATGGCATGAAAGTTTGGTTTTCCAAACCCAGTGAGATTTAATAAACATTTATTAAGCAACTGCTATGTGCCAGGCACTGTGTTAAACACTGGGAATGCAAAGGTAAGAATGAGATAGTTCTTACTTTCAAGGATCTGATACAGAGAAATATAATGAAATGCAAAAAAAAGACAAAATAATAATTCAGAAAATTATTCCAAGAGGGAATGAGCCTTAAGAACTTAATGGATCAGAAAAGACTGATTGAAGAAAGTACACATGAGCTACATGGAAAACAAAGTAAAACAAACAAATAAAAAAGGTAGATCTTGTCTGCTGTGGAGGTGAGCATCATAACATCCCAGATAGCATTCCTAGAGAAGTGAAGGGATTTGTCTAAGGTCACAGAGGTGGAAATGAAAAGTGAAGGATTACAACCTAAGTCTTATCTGGTCCAAGTCCAACATGCTTTCTATGGTATCATAATGTTGTTTCTCTTCATTTTCTTCATGGAATGATGCATGTTCTAAATACATAATGTACCATCACAATGCAAACTAATTCCATTCAATCCAATGCATGCACTAAGCATCTTCAATCCCCAAGGTATTGTGCTAATGGCTAAAGATATAAAGGGCAGTTAGGTGGTGCAGGGAATAGAGTGTCTGGCCTGGACTAAGGAAGACTCATCTTTCTGAGCTCAAATCTGTCCTCAGACACTAGCTCCGTGACTCTGTACAAGTTACTCAATCCTGTTTGCCTCAGTTTCCTCATCTGTAAAATAAGTACGAGAAGTAAATGGCATACCATTCCAGTATCACGCTGAGAAAATCCCAAATGCAGTCACAAGGAATCACATGACTGAACCACAAAGATACAAAGGCAGATATGAAGAACATTCTTTGCCCTGAAGGAGTTTACATTCTACTGGTGAGCCATGTGATAACTGAAGGGTGTTAACCAGTGTTTCTGAAATTCTTACAAGAATGTTTTGATTAAAGCAATCTCTGTCTGATTTAATACCAAAAGATGAGACTTTGTAAATGTATGTGTCTCAGTTGATTATAACAATACGTCATCCTCAGAACTTTATGAAACACTCCCATTCCCAACTAGCAACATGACTAGATTAATTATTTTCTCAAAATAATGTAATTATTTTCTATCAGGCATGTCATTAATGCATTACATAATGCCCAACTGTCATTAAAATGCTGATAGGAAGCAAATTGAGTCATTCTAAGCCTTGCAGTGGGGTAATAGAGGTTGATCTGATAGCTCAGATTTGTTTAAAAAAAAAGTTGTTTTTGAAAAGTGCTCAGATTGAAGCTAAACTATTATTTTTGATGACCTGAAGCTGTCAAAGCAAGATCCAATGGATTCTCTCATCAATCCCATTAATGAACACAATGGCATGTGAAGGTCCCAGGAATATCCAGCAGGCACCAGTTCTGCTGAAGTTCAAGACAAGTCACAATGAATAGACAGGACTATTGGTAGGCAGCTCAACCTTTACCCTCCACCACACATAAGTGAAGTTGGACCTCACATCTCTTTCATAACTTACATCTACATCCATCCTTTTCTTGTTGATACATTCCAGAGCCAATTAAAGACCCACAGGGTCCCCAGCATAGTGACATCTTAGCATTGTTTAAGTCTTTCAACTTTGATCATTGGTGTCTACTCATTAGCCAAGAATAGACAAACATTTATTAAGCATAAACTATGTGCCAGGCATACTGTGCTAAGCATACCAGTAGAATATACATTCACTGGAGGCTGGTTCATTTTTGTGCTCGTAATACCTGGCAAGTACCACCACGCCTACTCTATAGTAAGCATTTAACAAACATTTTTTGGATTGTTTTGGATTTAGAAGGAACTGCTTTGGATAAGGTTGGATAACACCACTTTCTATTACCATAATACATATGCTCCAGGTAATTAAAGATGTGATTGACTTGTTTAATTGCAACCCACCTTTATGTGATAGCTAAAGTTCAGAGATTATCCCCATTTAGCAAAATAGGGCACTGAGGTTTCAAAGCAAAAGAAAAAAATGAAACAAACAAAAATGATGATGCCCTCTAGAGAGGGAAGAGAATCTGAGTTTGAACTTTGCCTCTGGTGCTCATTATTGGTGTGATTTGGGTTGCAATCTCCTTAGGTCTTCATTTCCTTAACTGTAAAATTGAGTTAATATAAATGGCTTCAGAAATCCTTTCTAGCCCTAAATCTAAGATCATGATAGCCTATACTTATATAGCTATTTAAGGCTTGCAAAGGAGTATACACCCATTTGAGTCTCACAGAAATATACAGAGATACTATAGCATCATTAGTTCCATTGAACAAATTATGATACTGAAGCCCAGGGGAGAAGTCTCTGCTCTTTCTCTCTTTCCAGAAATTTAACTGGCTAGTTGAGCTGACAACCAATATCAAGCCAGGCAGAAATAAATGTAAATTTCTGCACCCAATAGGGGTTAAATAATTATTTGGCAAATGTAATGGGATCTAATTGAATAGGTTGTTCAGCTATAGTTGGCTGACTGGCATGATGTTAATTGGCAATTCAGTCAGCCAACTCCGGGAAGAGACGTGCTATCTCGGACAGCTCCCAATCACTGTCTTTGATTAGAATGGCATGAGACCTTACCTCGTAAAGTCTGTCATTTCCATCATGATCATACACATCTGCTTGGCCAGGACGATGATGTCATTGCCACTGTCATCCCATTTAGCTACTTCGGCATCCAACTTGCTCTTCTCCTGATGGAAGATTTCCACCTGCTCGGCTATTTTTGCCTTTTCCTCTTGGGGTAGCTGAGCCATGATGGCCTATGTGGGTATCAGAGAAAAATAGAATGTGAATAAGAAGCAAGGAGACCCCAGACTGACTATTTTTTGTAACTAGTCAAGGAGAGTGTGCAAAGTGGTTACATCCTCTCAGAGGCATAACTACGGTAGGGCAATTAGCCCTTTGCCCCAGAGCAGAAAATTAGAAAGTGTTTCTTCTCCAGTTTGCTTTGTTGCCCAGGGTAGTAACCTTGTCCCAGGGGCATTTCTTCCACTTGTGAATTTAAACCTAACAGTATCCTAGGCTAGGTTTCCTTCCCAACTCTTCATCCTTTCCCTACCCCCCAACACCGTACCAACCATGTGCTGCTAAACTTATAAACTTCTGGTGACTAAGTAAGGACACTTACCCCGTGTGCAGAAATAGCTACCTTTGGCTTTGTATTTATTCAGTGAGTTAGTCATCAAACATTAAAACTTACTATGAGCCAGACTCTGTACTCAGCACTGGGCATACAAAGAAAGGCAAAGGCATTTTCTGTATATTCTAATGGGGTGGAAATATATAAATAACTAGCTATCTGCATCAGATAAATTAGATATAAATACATACACATATGTCATATATATCAATGTGATCTACATAATCTAGTCAATATAATCTATAAAATAATAACAATTAGCTTATATTTATATAGCACTTTATATGTGCCATACACTGTGCTAAGCACTTTAAAATTATTATTTCCTTTGGTTCTCACAACAACCCTGGGAGTTAGGTGCTATTTTATTCCCACTTTACAGATGAAAAAAATGAGGCTAAGCGAGGTTAAGTGACTTGCCCAAGGTCACACAGCTATACTTGAGGCAGGTTTGAAACTTAGGTCTTTCTGGCTTCAGGCCCAGTACTCTATCTACTGCACCATGTGGCTGTCATCTCTATCTCTATCTACACACACGTATTCATATGTGTGTACATGTATGTGTACATATGTATATGCATGTTTGTACAAAAATGTGTATGTGTGTACACAGGCATCTAAAACCTGTGTGTATATAAATGCGTATGCATGTGCATGTATGTATTTGTGTGTGTTCATACACATGTACATATATACATATACATATGTGTACTTATGCATTCAGTACATGCATAAACACACATGTCTTATATTTGTCTATCTAATTTATATCTATCTCTCTGTCTAGAGAGCAACTGGAAAGTAGTATGGAAAAGAAAGACATCACTAACTGGGAACAACTGAGAATAATCCCCTTTTCCCAAAAAGATGGCATTTGGTTTTGGTAGCATCAGAGAAATCAGTCATCTAGTGGACAAGCATTTATTAAGCACCTTCTATATGCCAGGCACTGTGCTAAGTGATAGGGATACAAAAATGTGTAAAAACAAAGAAACCAACAAATTGTCATCCCTTCTTTCAAGGACCTCACAGATTGTTGGGTGAGACAACCGGCAAGCAACTATACACAAACAAAACATAGACAAGGGAAATTACAGATAATCAATCAGAGAGAGAAAGACAAAGAGTATAGAAATGGGATTTGAGCTGAGTGTGAAAGGAAACCAGGGGAACTCAGAAATGGAAGTTAGTTCCTCTGAAAAGGACTGATTTTCTAAAATAATTAAAACACTGCAACCATTAGGCTACCTTCAAGCCAAACAATTCGTGGCAGCATCAGCAATGATGGCCAAACATAGACCCTCCACCACATAATAGTGCTGGAGAGCACATGTGCAAAATCAAAGGGGCCCAAAGGTGCCATCCATATTCTCAGTAACAAGGCTGCTCATTTTCTTTGATTACATCTGCTAAAAGGAATCCATTCAAGACAATTTTTATACTTGGTCTTGGCAAACTTACACCAGATGAAAGGAATCCGCTCCTTCAGGCTTGGAGTGTGATTGAGGAAGGAGAACATAGAAAGAGGGGGTATTCGGGCACTGAATAGAAGAATTTAACCAATATCAGAGCAGCAAGCTAAAAAAAAAAATAAGTCTAGGTGCCTCAGTGAAATGAGTTCATAGCTTCTTGTCAAACAAAGCTTCTTCCTCAGAGTGTCCAGTACAGGGACATTAATGGTATGTATGTTTTTGGTGGGGAGCCAGGGGTGCTATTGTCCACCTCCCACCAAACCCATCTAAAGACTTGTTGTTATTATTGTTTAGTCATTTTCAGTCATGTCTGATTCTTTGTGACTTCATTTGGGGTTTTCTTGAGAAAGATACAGGAGTGGTTTGCCATTTCCTTTTCCAGCTCTGAGGCAGACAAAGGTTAAGTAACTTGCCCAGGGTCACACATCTAGCAAGTGCCTGAGGCCAGGTTGGAACTCAGATCTTCCTGATACCTTCTATCTATTTAGATCACCTAGCTTCCTCAAAGATAAATACATATAGAAGTATCATAGAAAAAATATGTAAAGATAATAAATACAAAGAAGTTCAGTATGCGGTAGTTAGGGGGAACAAGGGAGGACATCAGCAAGATGAATCAGGAGAAGGCTTCCCACAGAAGGCAGCATTAGAGCTTTGTATTAAAGGAACAAAGGCCCTCTTTGAGGGGATGGTGAGGTATAGGGGAACCTCCAGTGCAAAGGTTCAGAGACAGGAAATAGAGTCTCACATGTGAGGCACAGAGAGAAGGCATTTTTGCCAAATCTGTGAGGGAGGCTAGAGGGAAAGATGAGGCTGGAAAAGAAAAAGGCTAAGTTAAGGCCGGGTGGTGAAGGCTTTGAAAAATAAACAGAGTTTATATTTATTTATTTAATTTGTTATAGGAAGAATAGGGAGCTACTGGATGTGACTGAGTAGGGAAGTCAAATGTGCGAATCATATATCACTTAAGTGGTTTAAACTTCATAGGGAGATGGAGAACAGTATAGTGGACATAGAAACCACTTTAAGAGACTTGGGCTCAAATCCTGCTTCTGATGATTACTATCTGTGTGACCTTGGGTAAGTCACTTAAACTCCCTTGGTCTCAGTTTCATCATCTATAAAATGAGGGGGTTAGACTAGATTACCTGCATGGTGCTTTTCAGCACAAGCTATGACCCTGGCTGGACGAGTCAGTTCTCCTCCTGGGACTAAGTTTTGTCATCTGTGAAATGGGGGGGGGAGGTTGATTAGATTGCCTCTAAGAACCCTTCCAGCTCCATATTTATGACATTGTGAACCTATATTTTAATGGGATAGACAACATGTAAATATATGAATAAGTGTGTATATATTTTAAGGTATTCTGGGAGAGAATGCTCTAGCATCTGGGGGATAATGAAGGTGAAGAAGGTGAAAAAGGTCATACCTGAGCTATGCTTTGAAGAAAACCAAAGAAACCAATAGGCAGTGGGGAGAAGTACATTCCAGACATAAGCGAAGCCTCAAGTATAAGGTTATGAGAAAGGAAGTGAGAAATACCAAGAAAGCCCCATTGGGGAAGAGTGGTCAGAAGAGAACTAGAACTCAATCATTTGGAGGAACTAGGGACTATGGGAAATTTTCCATTGACACATACCAATGGTGACATCAATAGTAATTAAAGGGTGCAGGTGCTAAAGTATGCTGGAGGGGTGTTGGGGTGGTGAAAGTTTGTCTTTGAAGGGAGTAGCTGGTGGGAAGAGTTGGGGAGGGCAAAGATGTGTATGCAACATGGTTGAATAGAAAGCATTGGATATGGATCCTGAAGATTAGCTCCCTCTTTTGTCTGTCAGGTGGTGAGGAGGAAGCAATGTTTTATTTAATTCTGGCAGGTCATGGGGTCATAGATCATAAGATAACAGATTTAGAAGTAGGAGGGGTCCTGGAGGCCATCTAGTATAACTTCCTTGTTTTATACATGAGGAAAGTGAGGCTCAGAGATCACACAGGCAGGAAGTATCAGAGTCCGAGCCCAGATATAAATCTAAGCGCATTCCCACTATTTCATGTTGTCTCATTAACATTTTCTCTGCATGGGCTTTGCAATAACTGTTCACACTGGGAATATTCAGAGTAGACCCTCAATCACAAAGTCCTCAAGAGGATGATTTGAGGGCTAGCTAGCAAATTCGCTCCATTGGCTCCCTCCTCTATTCTATGATAAAGTTTATAATCTGTATGACCTGATGGAATATTTCAATACAGACTTTCCTGCAGAATCCCTCTCCTCCTTCAAAGCTCAATGAACAGGCCATCTCTTCCAGAAAAGCTTTGCCTGGCCCCTTTACTTGTTATAGTTCTCTCCCTCCCCCTAAGATCATACTGCAAAAACTCATCTACTTAGATGTTGTATCCTGCCAGTAGAATATAAGCCACTTTAAGGCAGTTACTTTTGTTTTTCCTTTCACCATTTGTATCACCAAAGGATCATGAGGAGTGAAGGGTGGGAGGGGATATGTATGCCAAGTGCCTAATGCATAGTAGGTACTTAATGCTTGTTGGATTGAATTGGATATTTTATAATTTTCATATCAGTGAGTTGCATCTCCCCAACCATACTGTCATCCCCTTCCAGGCAAGGATTATCCTATCTCTTATAGTTCATAATGCTGGGCTCAGGGAAGGTACTCATTAGGCACTATCCAGGTTGCTAATTTAATAACTTTGGCTCATAGTTCAGGAATCGTCAGTAACAGCCAGGACCACAAGGGTCTTGACTCACTTGGCACTTTTTACATACTACCATATTTGTCTCTGATGGACTCAAAAAAGCACAAGGGGCTTTACCAACACCATCAAACATTTTCCAAGAAATCACTCTGAAGGATGAACGAGCCCCCTGAGAAACCAATTTTTGAAGCAGAAAACCCATTTGACTCTAGGGGTCCTCAACCTACACAATATACTTGATGATGTGAGACTTAGATACAAGCATTATTACACTGTGTCTTATTAATATCACTTCCAGTGAGTAAGAGGTTTTTTTTTCCTGAATATAGTTAAAATGCTCTTGCCTTTTAAAAATTCATAATTGACCTTTCACAAAACTGAAATTAAAAAAAAGGTTATCTATAAACAGTAGATCACAAACTGGGAAATTTGCAAGTTAATCAAATTGAGATGCAAGACAGGAGTTTTAATTAGGGCTTATCAATGTAACTCAGCAGTTTGAAATGTTAACAAGTTAATGTCATTCTGTCTAAAAAAAAATAATATATAATAATTTGGGCAAAAATTAAACCAAGCAAAACACAAAATTTACAAAAACACCCCAGACCTAAAAGAAAATGGGAATGAGAGGTTTTTTTATTTTTCTTTTTAATGACCAGAAGAAAATGGAACTAGTCAACATTTCTTCTCATCACTGGGGACAGTCTGAGAGTGTCCCCACCTATTTATAATATTCAAATATACCACTGGCAAATGGAGATTTTGTGTTTCTCAGGGTCTAGCCGCAATAGCACCTTATATCCACAAGTTTTACGTTCTTTGGTGCTCCCAGGAAGATAGTCTTTCTATATCAAAATATCAATCTCTTTTGCAATTTGTGTTATGAATTAGGCAGATTAAAAGAATGTGGAAATCAATTATAGCCGTCAACAAAGAAAGACTATCTTCCAGAAAGAAAGAGGTCATAATCCCACTGTATTCTGTTGCAGTAAGAACACAATTGGATTACTATGGTTGGTTCTGGGATCCAGTCTCACACTTATGAAGGGCATTGACAAAAAGGAAAGTCCTGAGTAGGGAAAATAACATGATGAAGGGTCTCATGTCCAGGCAGTATGAACACTGGTTGAAGGAGCTGAGTTTATTTAGCCAAGAGAAAAGGTGTTCTGGGGTAAGTGTGAGGGTGATAACTAACTTCAATTATTTGACAAGCTGTCATATGGAAGAAGGATGTGACTCATTCTCTTTAATACCAGAGAGCTGAACTGACAGCAATGGGTAGAAGTTGAGAAGATGAACATTTATGCTTGATGTCATGAGTATTAAAAAAAATTACAAAAAGAAAGATTTTTGTAACAGAGCTATTTATTTCTGAGTGGAATGGTCTTCTCCCTCACTGTAAGTCTTCTGGGCAGAGGCTAGACAATCATTCATCAGGTATGATATATTAGGGATTCCTTTCCAGGGATAGGTTGGATTAGATGACCACAGAGGTGGTCCCTTAAAACTCAAAATTCTTTCAAGGAAAAGACCCGGAACCAAGGGCTAGTGATTCCTTCCTTGTCTGGTGTTTTAAAAAGCATGAGATTTGTTGATTTCTACACTTATATCCACTACTTGCTGCTAATTGGTTAACTACATATTTGAATGAATAGACACTGTCAAACTCTAATAAACAATTTTGCTTTTTTTTTTGTAAGGTGGGATACTCATGATTATATGGAGAGATAATCCCGATATTCAAACCAGTTACTCTATTGTCTTATGCCTTATATCTAGGCCTCTCTTCTTCATCTTGGTAGTGGTGCAATGAAAAGAACTGGAAGCCAATAGTCCTGGATTCTGAACCCAGCTGTTCCTCTAACTCACTAGGTGACCTTGAACAAGTCACTTCATTTATTCCTTTTGTTCTTAATTAGCTTCCTCATTTCTAAAATGAAAGTTCTGGGCTAGGTTATCTCTTGGGGCCCCTTCTAGCTCTCAGATTCTATAGTACACATGAAATGCAGATGGGAATAATGGAGAATATTTTTTTTTCCTCATAACAACACATATGCTTTATCACAAAGAATCTCATCTAAGCCTCTCAGTGAAAAAAGAGAGCTATAAATGACACATCTTTATTTCTCCCAAATGTAATCTTTGGTTTCTCCTTTGGGGGAGGGGTCCCTTTAAAAAATAATTTATCTGATTCTCTTTAAGAGTTCGAGTGCAGAGGCCAAGGAGAAATGAAGTGCACTCCCTGAATTATCAAAACACTCTTTGTCCCTGGACTGCATCCTGATTGGTTATCAATAGCATATATGTAAATGAGGACTGCAGTGCCCAACTGGTGGTTAAAGTCTTTGGTTTTCAATGTTCCTCCTGTCAAGAATGATTTTCAGCTCTTTGAGCCACACCTAATAAAACAAGGGAAGAGATCAAATGTCACTACTACCCATTTTAAATAAATAAATGAATGAACAAACAAATGAATAAATTACTAAATAAATAAATAGCTACATGAATGAATGAATAAATAAGTAAATGAATGAATGAAAAGTTAAATAAATAAATAGCTAAATGAAAGGATAGATAGAGAGACAGAGAGATAGATAGATAGACACATAGAAGAATAAATAAGTAAGTAAATAAGTAAAAGGGCCACTGAAGGGGACATCTGGGCTAACATGACAGACTAGCACCAAGACCTTCAGAACAGTCAAGGCATGTTGACCAGGTGCAGGGAAACAAAACTTATTTCTACGTGATTATAAATAGGAGGCAACATGGCATACTTGGACAGAATGGTGAACTTGGATTCAGGAAACTCTAAGTTTAAATCTCACATCTGAGATTTACCAGTTGAGTGATCATGGGTAAGAAATGAATCCAATATGAATCTCAGTTTCTTTATTTGGAAAATGGGCATAATCACACCCATAGCACAGGCCACACAAGGTTATTATTAGGCTCAAATAAGATCATATATATGAAAAAAGCTCTTTATACATCACGGAAACATAGCCTAGACCCTAAAAAGGTTACTGTTTTTTTTTTCAAGGCCAATATTTATTGCCAATGAATAGTATCTTTACAGGGTATTGAGCTATATCTTCCTTGGAATCTCTGCCTTTTTTCTTCAAGTATTGAAAAGGCTATTACGGGAAAGATGGATTAGACATGTTCTTTTGGCTCAAGAAGGCAGAGATACAAAAGCTGGGAGCTGCAGAGATGCCAATTTAGGCTTAGTGCCAAGGGTGGGGGAGAAATCTAACAATTGGAAGTATGCCACACTGGGCTGGGCTGCCTTAGGTGGTTGGGACTCTTTTAAAGTGTTAAGCAAATATTAGATAACCACTTGTCAGCAAGCTGTAGGGGGAGGGTCTTTTATTACACTATGGGTTGAACTAGAGGGTCTTTGAACCAGAGGTATGCTGTAAAGCAGCTCCTATTGGCTCATAAGAGCAAGCTGTAAAGTTTTCATTGTGAACATTTAAACTTTGGCAACCAGAAGATGCTACAAATCAGAGCTTGATTTATTATTGTGTTAATTGTCTGGACTTAAGAAAGTGATGGAGAAAATATTAATAATGCAAATTAAACTTAAAAGTATGTAGTGTGTACTTTTTTTAGAATGGATCATTATACATTTATTATCATACCACTGCTTCCAACTCAAAAAAATATGTGATAATATTGAATTCATGTGAGATTTTAGGATCACAATGTCACACACAAGTATACTCAAACCAATATGGGGCTACTACCTCCTCTACAGACCCCTCTTGAACCCCTCTCACTCCTATATAGGCAGAGACTTCAGCCAGCTTCAACCAAGGACCCAAACCTTCTGGAACACAATGAGTGAGACAAATGTCCTAGGACCAGTGACAAGGGTAAAGGTAAGCTGTCAACAAAAATTGCAGGAACAGAGTTCCTCAGCAGAATGAATAAGATACAAGCTTATAAGAAAACTGTCTTGTTCAGAGGCACTCCAAATAAATCCAGATCAAATGCGGCAGCAGCCAGGTCATCAGCAGAGAAGATCATCATTTTGGGTTTGTTAGTCAAACTGTCTGTTGCCAGAAATCAGATGAAGACGAGGTCATGATAGGACATGCCTACAATCACTGCTACTTGGAATACTGAGGTCAGTCAAACAACTGACTAGCATTAAGCACTTACTATGCACCAGGCACTGTGCTAAGGGCTGGGCATAAAAGGGAAAAGGGAATAAAGCAGGCCTGCCCTCAAGGAGTTTGCAATGTAGTAGGGGAGTGATATGTGGGAAAATTATCCGTACCAACAAGATAAATGCACTATCAATTGGAGGGTAGTACTTAAGCAAAGGCACTAATATTAAGGAGCACTGGGGAAGGTGTTTTTTTTTCCCAGAAAGTAGGACTTTGTTAAGAACTGGAAGAAACAAGGGAGGCTGGTGGTTCACTTGAGTTCAAGAGTTCTGAGTTCCAGAGGGCTAAGTCAATCAGATTTCAAATTAAGTTCAACACTAAAAGATGGGTCCCTGGGAGCAAGGGAATCACCAGGTTGCTTAAGGAGAAATGAAATGTCCTGGGCTGGAAAAAATTAGCTCAAATTTTTCATACTAATTAATGTGGCATCATGTCTTTGGCTAGTCCTTGCAATTCTAGCTTGGACAGGCCAGAAAGACTTTTTGAAAGAAGGAAGGAAAAAAAGGAGGGAAGGAAGGAAAAAAATAAGGAAGGAAGGAAAAAAGGAGGGAAGGAAGCAAAAAAGGAGTGAAGAAAGGAAGGAAAAAGAGGGTAGAAAAGGGGAGTGAAGGAAAGAGGGAGGAAAGAAGAGAGATGGAGGAATAATGAAGGGAGAGGAAGTAATGAAGGGAAGGAAAATGGAATGAGAGAGGTAGGGAGCATGGAAAATAGGGAGAAAGGAAGAAAGGGAAGAAGGAAGAGAGAAAGGAAAGGAGGAAAGAAGTAATAAAGGTAAATAATGGAAGGAGGGAGGAAGGAATGGAAGGAGTGAAGGAATTAAGAAGAAGCTAAGGGAGGAAGGAACAAAGAAGGAAAGAAAGAAACAAAGAAAAGAAAGGAGAGAAGAAACTAAAAAGGAAGGAAGGGAGAGAGAAGAAGAAGAAGAACAAGAACAAGAGCGAGAAGAAGAAGGAAGAGGAGGAGGTGGTGGAGGAAGGGTGGAAGGGAAAAAGGAAAAAGAGAAAGAAATGGAAAGAGAGAAAGAATGTGCAGGCAGTCCTTTGCAAGATCTAGGGCTTCAGGGGCACAGAAGAACCTCTGCTGCTCTGTGGTAGGCTGGTAGAGGCTGTGACAGCTACAAAGTCGTCTCAGAAGCATGGGTAGATTTAAGGCCTATTGTGGTGAGTTTTGCTCTGACATTTAGAGCCTGGTTAATATGAATTGAGCCTGCTTAATATAAATCAATCATCAATCTAAATGGTCTCAAATTCCAGGAGTAAGAATGGGCTTACAAATAAATATGGTAAATACTTATGTAGTCTTATTTTATTTTTTTTGAGTGAGAGAGAAGAAGGCTAGCCCTGGTGAAAGCTGATCCTCCCCAATCTAAATTTCTATTATTAGCAATTCCTTTGTTTCTCAAAGATTTTCTAGTCACCCTGGTCCAGTGGAAAGAGTGTTGGATTGGGAGTCAGAAGATCTGGGCTTGAATCAAAACTTGGCCTTTTAATACCTATGTGACCTCAGGTAAATCACTTTACCTCTATCTCAGTTTCCTTCTTTGTAAAATGTCAGGGTTAGACTATTGTTATTATTGGTGTTGAATAATGTCCAACTCTTTGTGAGCCTATTTGACATTTTCTTGGCAACAAGAGTAGAGAGATTTGTCCTTTCCTTCTCCAGTTCATTTTACAGATGAGGAAACAGGCAAATAGGGATAAGTGACTTGCCCAAGGTCTCCCAGCTAGTAAGTGTCTGAGGCCAGATTTGAACTCAGGAAGATGAGTCTTCTTGACTCTGAGCCCAGCACTCTATCCACTGTGCCACCTAACTGCCCCAGGTTGGGCTACATAACCTTTAAGCTCCCTTAAATCTCTAAGCCTTTGATCGTATGAGTTTGGCACCTCCCACAAGTATGATTTTGAAGTTTCCCATTTAAATGTACTTTTTTTTTTTTTACCCTGAGAAGGACAATGTATTAACACTATCAATTAGCATCTAAGAGTGGGGTCAAGTAGAAATGGGAAACAGAAATGCTGCTTTGGGAATAAAAGCGAAAAGAGTTCAGAGAAGGTTGATAAAAAAGTCAATGCCATAGGCACATTGTACCAACTTCACAATTTTATCCAAGTCAATCTAACTCCCCGATCAAAGAGTTCGTCTTTGAGCTCATGTGTCCCTCTAAATAATTAAAGCATCGTTTTATTTCCAACTTAACAGTACCAATCCCCCATCTCTGGTTTGATGCGATATAATTGCATGGCTAAAATTAGGCTGACTCAATAACAAATCCCTTCTGTTGCAAGTTAATTACACAGACCACATGAAGGACCTCAAAGCTATTCAAAGCAACTCAGCAAATTTGGAATTCTGCTCCTTCGATCCCTTTTGGTGGCATTATATTCAGCTAAAAACTATTCAAGGGATAGAAAATCATGAATGACTATGAAACACTACCAGCATCTGGATCGAGTTGCCAACCTTGGCCATAGATGATGGAATATAAACTCCTTAAGGCAACGACTGAGTTTTACTTTTGTTTTTTGGCTCTGTATTGCTTTTTATTTTTTATCATGTCCTCAGTGCCAGGCATGGTGCATGGCATATGGTTAACATTTAATAAATTCTTGTTGCAATTCCATTGCATTGCATTGGACTCATTGAATTAAATTGAATTGAATTACTGTGTGATGTGGGTAATATGGACCTCATACAAACAATCAGGGGCATTATTTATTTGTTTTTATAGTGGAATGAAGCAAAGCCCTTGGCAACATCATAGAATTTTGAACCAGAAGATATAATTCAGTCCAACACACTTCACTTCCATTTTATGGATGCAATAACTAAAGTTCAGAGAAGTTAATTGGGGTGCCTAATATTATACAGGTAGTAAGAGAGCTAAGATTTTGATTTTCTTGACTCCTAATACAGTACTATTTCTTCTATGTGATATTAATGTCCTAATGATAGTCACAAAATGTTTGAAAAAAATTTCATGTCTTTTCCTTGAATAATCAAGGCTGTGAAACTATGTCTGGGTGTAGCCAGAATTGACTGGTCAGTACATCCAAACAACAGCTCAATGGAGTCAATCCAACCATCAGTTTGTTCAGTATCATGTGATCTTGTACAGCCCTTTCTGCAACTCCCCTCCTCTTTTTTTCCCCCTTTCGTGAATTGATTTGGTCTTCTGAATGAATTAACCAAATTGCCCCTTTGTGAAGACAGCAAACGATTCTTTTAAATGAAGGTTTCCACTAGACTGACTCAGCAGATTGGTTGTTTTCTTGTTATTCAGTTGTAGCCCCAAGAAAGTCCTCATTTGAATCAACTTTCTAGTTTTTAATTTTCTGTCATGGAGAGACAGCAAGGTATACTGTAAAAAGCCTTCCTTGACCTTGGAGTCAGAGGATCTGTATTCAAATTCCATTTTTGTGTGACCCTGGAGAGTTCCCTTCATCTCACTGAGTCTCAGTTTCCTAATCTGTAGAATTCAGATAATGTAGATAATAATGACAACCTTATCAGATTGTAGTGAGAACTGAAATAATATGGGCAAAATGCTTTGTAACCTTTAAAATGTTATGAAAATGTGAGCTATCATTATGATGTGTGTGACCTTGGGTAAATCTCTTCACTTCTCTGGGGATCAATTCCTTTATATGTAAAACTAGGAATATGGGATAGATGGCCTCTCTAGTATTTCCCAGCTCTCATTCTGTGATCATATCTAGCTAGGAGGCTATTTCTGAAGGCTGTTTGTGGTTTCATTTGTCATTAGGTTATGTGTCCTCTAAAAATTCAATTCCGGATGTGTATGCCAGTAGGCAGGTGATAAGAATGGTAAAGTTTCTGGATGGGATCTGAAGGTAAAGTATGGTCCAGTTTCTAGGGCCAGTCAGTATAGCAAGGAGGGGAGAAATTGCTGTTGTTGTTATCATCAATGATAATAAAAAAACTAACAATATTAATAACTACCACTTAGATGGTGCTATAAAGTTTGCAAAACTCTTTGCATATATTATTTTTTTTGATCTGAAAGTTATTTCATTTTATTTGAACAGGAAGACTATGGGCCAGGGAATGTCATAGAGTAATAGAAGCATAGCTTAAGAATTGGAAGGCACCTTAGATACTATCTAATGCAACTTTTTTTTACAAATGTGGAGACTGAGATCCTGACAGGTTAAATGATTTTTACTATGGTCACATGGATATTAAGCAGCAGAAGTAATATCTGAACCTAGATGCTCTGACTCCAATCAAGGTACCATGTAGCCTCAAAATGAATGAGGATGATGAATGACTCAGAGGTCTGTAGAAGGACAGAGATATCAAAGAATTAGGATGCTGCCTATATTTAAAAGGGAAGGAAGAAAGGTTACTGGGCACAAAGAAATCACTTATCCTTATTCTGCAAATTAGGAAGAATGAAAGGAAAAGAGGCCACCAATGAGAAGGCTGTAGGGGTCTAGGGACTCCAAGTGAAGCAGAAATAGAGTTGATAGAACAGTTTAGGGATGTAAAGGAGCTTGTTCAGAATACAGGAAGGTTTTCCAATGGGCACAGGCTGTGAGAATGAAGAACAGTTGGCTTGGGATTGAGAAGAAGTGGAAATGATCCAAATAGGAACAAACAGATGGGAAGTGATGGTAAGGACATGTAGTTTTCATCAAGTATGGAAATGCTAGATGGCAGGAATTGGGGGTCCATTAGGAAGGGAATAGGTTAGAGTGGCATATTGACAGTGTGTGAGTCATGTACTGTAGCAGACTGGAGTCAGGTCAACTCAGTAAGCATTTATTAAGACTCAATTAAGTGTTAGGGTACAATAAAAGGGAAAACCAGTTCCTGCCCTACATAAATTCAGATCTTTTTTTGGAGGGAGACTTGAAGGAAGTCAGGGTAACCTAACTCAGGAAGAAGAGCTGAGGAGGAACAGCATCTCCTACAAGGAAGTAGAGTTGAGAAAAGACACTATAAGGGACATCCATTATTAAGGTACAGATAGAGTAAGGAGATTGGTATTGGGTAAGAAATTGACTAGTAGATCAGTGGAACATATAGTGGAACATATTAGCTACAAATTACATTATAATAAATGACCATGGTAATTTAGTATATGACACACTCAACTGCTGGGAAAATTGGAAAACAATATGACAGAAACTAGGTATAGACCAACATCTCACAAGGTATACCAAAATAAAGTCAAATGGGTACATGATTTACACTTAAAAGGTGATACCATAAGCAAATTAAGAGATCATGGAATAATTTATCTGTCAGATTTATGGATATGAGAAGAATTTAGAACCAAAGAAGGTATGGAGAATATTAAAATTTAAAATATATAATTTTGATTATATAACAATAAAAAAAGTTTTTTGTGTAATATTGTTTGATGAAGAACTGTGAATGACTTACTTGGCTATTCTCAGCAATACAATGATCTGAGACAATCCCAAAGGATTAATGATGAAGCATACTATCTGCCTCCAGAATAAGAATCGATACTGTTTGAATACAGACTGAAGCATACTATTTTTCACTTCCTTTCTTTCACTTTTTTTCTTTTATCTGAGTCTTCTTGTACAAAATGACTAATATGGAAATATTTTACATAATTTCACATGTATAACATATATCTGATTGCTTACTGTCTCATGGAGGGGAGAGAGAAGGGAGGGAGAGATGGAATTCGGAACTAAAAACTTTAAATAAAAATGTAAAAAAATAAAACTTAATTGGTGATGAAGCAAGTCCTTTAAATCTTGAACCCAGGAGCACACCAGTTTCAAGTCTTTTAAATTTCTCCCCCCAAAACCTCCAAACCTCAACTTTGCATCATCTCTTGACTCTGCTTCAGAATTTTTCTGTCTTTTCTGAGCTCAATAGGTCTTTTCTCAGCTTCTCTGAGTCACCCCAACTCTCTAAATGTCAATCTATCCTGCCTTCACTACATACTTTCAAGAACCTGAGTTTATAGGAGCATAAATGTCAAACTGGAATGAACCTCAGAGGTCATCTAGCCTAACCCCTCACTTCACATGATGAAACTAAGGTTCTGAGATGTTGTGTCTTGCCCAAGATCTCCCAGATAGTAAGCATCAGAGAAATAAATTGAAATCTCCTCTGACTCTAAAATCAGGGCCGTTACAGCCACTGTCTCCTTCACCTGCTTTCCAATAGTCTCCAACCTTCCAGTCTCCAGTCCATCACTATAATCAATCAATTAGCAATCAATCAAGCCTGCCCATTGCAGACACAGTCCTCCTTTAAGAGTAAACCAAATAGGCATTCATCATTTGAACATTATCCCTTTTAATACAAATATCATCAGAGAGCCTTAGCATATCTACAACTCAATCACATTTGAGTTACATTATATTCAATGAAGCTGCTCTTACATGTAATACTGGTACAATGGATATACAAAGGATGATGGCAATGGGTGGGACACAGTGCTAACTCTACTCCTGTTCCCGTGTTACTTAGAATAACTAGAGATTGAGATAATTTATCCCATTAAAATTTTAGGAGTATAAGAATATGTTGTATTGATTGACAGTTCTATTTAACTTTTATTAATTCCCCGTGTTTGAAAGTGTTCTTTATCTCAATTGGGGAAAAAAAAATGAATGATTGAAAGAAACCCAAACATTGTGGTATCATCTGTACCCAGCCAAGAGATCTCTGAGAGATCAGGACGGCTTGCCATTGAGAATATAGCATTTTTCCTAAAAGTCCTTCAAGAGTGGGTCAAGGTCTTGGCTTTTTACTTACCCGTGCACTCTGTCCAGCAATGAGCTGGTCATCCTCAGTCTGCACACTGGTCCGGCTGCGAACGTCATAGTCTTCCTGCTCAAAGTCTGAATCATCTTCTAATTCTTCAGGAGTCTGCAGACAGAGAGGAAGAGGGTGAGACAGGCTTATTAAGGGCTTATTAAGGATGCCAGCAGCTGCCCACATCATGGGGTTTTATTGAATTTAATACCTTCCCAGGAAAGGGACCTTCTGTCTCTCTGCACACTGGCATGGCTGCAGAGGCAAGCACTGGCTGAATAGAATCATTTAAAATTGAATTGCCCCATGTCCTCTTCCTTTAAAAAAAAAGTCATTGATCATTGCATATTGTAAGTTAGACTTTTAAATACTTTATTCAAACTATAGTTATCCAAAATGAAATAAAAAGGGGGATGGAAATAGTGACCATTGGGTGATGGTCAGACCCAAAGAACATGAAAGACCACCATCAGATTTAAAAATGATCTTAGAGGCCATTGGGTGAAAGTCAAACTAGAAAAAGAATATGATTCACATGTCTAACAAGTTGTCATTCAGATTTGTAGGGATAGGGGAACCATCATTTTTCAAGACCCTAAGATAACCCATACTACTTTTAGATGATGCATTTAATTATTCATTCAGAAACTTTACAGTGAGTCTCTCTGTAATTTCTACTCATTGTTCCTAATTTTGCCCTGAGAGAATAGGCAGAACACGCCTAAACCCTCTTCCGTATGACAGCCCTTTTATAGTGGAAGGAGATAAGGATCTTGTTTCAGAAGACCTGAATTTGAAACCCATCTTGACTGCTTACTACCTATGTCATCTTGGACACACCTAACTTTCCTGGACATCATTTTCTTCATATGTAAAATGAAAAGTGAGAACTAGATGGTTTCTAAGGTCCTTCTTGCTCTACACTTACTGTCTCATGAAATATTAGGAACTGCCATGATTTCCCCACTAAGTCTTCCCTCATCTAGACTGAATGTGTTTCTTTGATCTTTTCTCATAGCATCATCTTCTCCATCCTGGTTAAATATCACAGGATCATAGCTGGAAGAATCTTATAGATCATTTTATTCTAACTAGTATCACTTAAGTAGTACTGTACCTCCAAATCACTCATTCCTTCAAGGGGGGGGGTAATCCTACAGCCTCAATTGCCTGAATTCATACTTGTGATCATAATTATAACTAAAATTTCTATGATGTTTGATATACAATGTCTCATTTGGACCTTACAACAACTCTTTCAGGAAGGTGCTCCCTCATGCTTATTTTTCAACATGTAGAGGACACTTAGTACTGAGAATTTAAGATATTTGTCCAGGGTCACATGACTAATAAGTGTCAGGTATAGCATTCTAACCTAGCTCTTTCTGAGTCCAAGTGCAACACTCTATCTACTGCACCAATCTGTCTTTCAAATAGTAGGGCACATTCCAATGTTGGCTGTTACCTGGATAGTCAAGCGTGTACCATACTATAAGTTCAAAGAACAGATAAGCCCCAGGTTGTGTTGCAACTGTTTCTCTTTAAGGGGGGATCATGCTATAAGGGGCTTTCAGGATGAGCTGGTCTTACATTTTACAATATCCTTTGTCCCACAATTTCCTTATATACTATATATACTGAAATTCCACATTTGAGGCTCAATGCTTTAAAGAGCATAGAGATAGGAAATAGACCTGAGATTTTGTTGTTCTTAGGAATTCCCAGTTAAGGAAATTACCTCTCCCAGTGCAGGTCAAAGCCTTTTCTGCTATTTATAATCTTAGCAAGTTGTTTACATAACTTAGAATTTAAATAACTTACTTGGGATCAAAAAAAATCAATCTATCTCCTGGACAGGAATAGGTACTCCTGCTTTAGAGGCCAGATCTTTATCCAAAGCACCATGCTGGCTTTGGGGTCATTGACTGAGAGCTAGAAGGGCCCATATATGTCATATAATTCCATCTTCTCATTTTACAGATGAAGAAATTGAGGCTGAGAAGTAAAGTGCCTGGCCCAAGGTCACATAAGTCCCAAGTGGTATAGACAGGATTTAAACCCATTTCCTCAGAATCCCACAATCCCAGATAAAATACAAATCATGCTGGGTGATTATTATTGTCAGTTATTTATACCTTAGTGTGAATGGAGGTTTTCAGAGCTTGTTTTGAAAGTGGAATGGGCTGGCAGTTTTCAGATGAAGAAATTAAAGCTATCTCTAGTCATATTAAAAATATGCTCTAAATCACTATCGATTAGAGAATTGCAAATCAGAACAACCCTGAGGTACCACATCACACCTATCAGATTGGCTAACATGACAGAACAGGGAAGTGACAAATTGATAAATGTTGGAGAAGATGTGGGAAAATTGGAACATTAATGCAGTGTTGTTTGAGTTGTGAATTGATCCAACCATTTTGGAGAACAATTTGGAACTGAGCCCAAAGGACTATAAAACGGTGCATACCCTTTGACCCAGCAATGGCACTTCTACGGCTGTATCTCAAAGAGATCATAAAAATGGGAAAAGGAGCCACATGTACAAAAATATTTATAGCAGTTCCTTCTGTGGTGGCAAAGAATTGGAAATTGAGGGGATGCCCATCAATTGGGGAATGACTGAATAAGTTGTGGTATATGAATGTAATGGAATATTATTGTGCTATAAGAAATGATGAGCAAATGAACTGCAGAAAATCTGGCAAAGACCTGTATGGATTGATGTTGAGTGAAGTGAGCAGAACCAGAAGAATGTTGTACACAGTAACAATCACATTGCACAATGACTAACTTTGATAGACTTAGTCCTTCTCAGCAATGCAAGGATCTAAGACATCTCCAAAAGTCTCATGATGGAAAATGCTATCCACATCCAGAGAAAAAACTATGGAGTTTGAATGCAGATAGAAGCATATTATTTGCTATTTTGTTCTTCTGTTGTGCTTTGTTTCCTCTTTCTGGTGGTTCCTCCTATTGGTTCTAATTCTTCCTTACAAC
Source organism: Vombatus ursinus (assembly GCF_900497805.2). Lineage (NCBI taxonomy): Eukaryota > Metazoa > Chordata > Mammalia > Diprotodontia > Vombatidae > Vombatus > Vombatus ursinus. The sequence goes on from NW_020954844.1 coordinate 5,524,244, forward strand.
ATCAGTAATGTGAAAATATGTTTAATAGAAATGTGTATATAGAGCCTATATCGGATTGCATGCCATCTTGGGGAGGGAGGGGGAGACAATTTGAAACTCAAAAGCTTATTGAAATGATTGTTGAAAACTAAAAATAAATTTAAAAAAAGAAAGTGGAGTGGAATAAGAGAATGGGCATTTTGAGGAGGTGATGGTGATTCTGAACTGATTTCAGATAACTACTTTTCGAGGATATTGTAGACAGAATACATGAATTGGAAGAAAGTTGGGCTGGAGTAGCTCTGAAGTCTTTGGGCTTGGGAAAGGAAGGAAGGAAGGGAGCAGCAAGGCTAGTGAGGTGGGAACAGAGATGACAATGATAGGCTTCGATAACTTGCCCTACCGATTAAGGTTAGAGGGGCAACTAGGTGGTACAGTGAATAGAGTGCTGAGCCTGGATTTAGGAAGAGTAATATTCCTAAGTTCAAATCTGACCTCAGACATTTATTAGCTGTGTGACCCTGGGCAAGTTATTTAACCCTGTTTGCCTCAGTTCCTAATCTATAAAATGAGCTGGAGAAGGAAATGGTAAACCATTCTAGTATCCTTGCCAAGAAAACCCTAAGTGGGGTCATGAGGAGTCAGGCAGGACTGAAAATGGCTGAGCAAAAGCATCATTAGGGTTACAAAAGATCAGTTAATCATTCCAACTCATTAAGAGGTAACAGGCTGAACTAAATGGTATCCTGTTAGGTCAAGCAAGATGGTATTGGGTGAAATGACCTCTAAGGTCCTTTCCAGATCCAAATTTATGAAAAGGATAATTCCTCCAAAGATAAGCAGCTTGGTCCCTGGCTTTCTGTATTAAGATCTCCATTTTTCAAGCAATACAACCAAAGACTGGGCTCCTAAACAGCCAACTCCAGTCATGCCTAAATGTAAGATCACCATTCCTATACTTTGACTCATCTTGGCAACTTAACCAGTCTAAGGATGTAGAGCTATATTGTTCAGAGGGCTACCATGAAATCAAATGATTAAGACCAATTTGACAGAAAAAAAAACAGTTAAGTTATTGGCTATATATATAGTCATCTAGGATAAATTCATCATCTGTTAGGATATTATCTCCTTTACTTGGCTATCTGAGATTTAAAGTAGTAATTATTTTTTTTCTGGACATAAAAATACTTCTTTTAAGCAAGTTATAAAATCATCAGATTTAGAGCTGCAGGTACCCTCAAAGTAAATGCAATCCAACCCTCTCATTTTACAGATGAGGAGACTAAGACCTAGGGAGGAGAAGTAGATTACTCAAACTCATATTGAGAGTTGGGATTATGAATCAAGTTTCTGCAGTTTCTACTATTCCACACTAATGTAACTTGTTAGACTCTAAATCATTCATTCATTCATTTCACTAAATTTTAACATAACAGTAAAATTTGACATAACCCCTTAAGATTTCCAAAACACCATAGGCCTGTTAACTATGGGTATCCACCAAGGCTCTGTCCAAGGTTCTCTTCTGCAAAGAGATTCTGTAGCTACTTGAAGGTGACCTCAATACTTTCATAATAGGAGAATCAGTTCCAGATTAGATGAAGTTCAAAGAAATTCAACACACATTTGTTAATCTTCTACTCTATAGAGCACTGGCAGCTAGGTAGCACAGTGTTCAGAATGCTGGCCTTGGAGTCAGGAAGCCCTGAGTTCAAATTCAGACTCAGAAACTTCCCAGTTGTGTGACCTCGGACAAGTCACTTAATTTCTGAATTAACTAGGTATAGACCAACTTCTCACACTGTATACCAAAATAAGGTCAAAATGGGTACATGATTTACACTTAAAGGGTGATACCATAAGCAAATTAAGAGAGCATGGAATAGTTTATCTGTTAGATTTATGGGTATGAAAAGAATTTAGGACCAACAAAAGTATAGAGAGCATTAAAAATGTAAAATATATAATTTTGATTACATAAAAATACAGAAGGAAATGACAAACCACTGCAGTATATTTGCAAGCAAACCACATGGGTTCACAGGGTCATGAAGAGTCAGAAATGACTGAAACAACTGAACAACAACAAATACAGAGCACAGTCCTACTTTCTAAAGAAGATGCAATAATCAAATGAAACATGCCTCCTACCAGATGGAGGAAACAAGCTGACAGAGTCATATGACAAATACATACTTAGCTATGATACAAAATAGGAGTAACTCCTGACGTATGTGTGGAGCTTTGGGATGTACAGAGCTCGTTCCTCACAACGATACTGAGAGACAGATATTATCCCATTTTGCGGGTGAGGAAATAGGTTCAAAGAGCCTGAGCTCCCAAGGATATACTGTTAGAGTCAGATCCAAACTAAAGTTACTTAGAGAAGGGAAGCATGTGTTATAGTGGAAAGAGAAGATCTGATTTCCAAAATCAACTATACCATTTACTACTTATGTGACCTTGGAGAAAATCCTTAACATCCGGAAACATCCATTACCTTATTTGTAAAATGAAGGAAGTGGGGTGGGCTGGATGGCTCCCAAGGTGGCTTCCTGCTCTAAATCCTGTGATCCTTGACTCTGAGTCCAGAGATCTCTACAATACACCCTCCCCCTCCTTGTCTACTTACAAGTGGAATGGTTTGGAACCAGAGTGAAGGAACATATAAGAGAGGATCCAACTAAGTATTCTCCGAGACGAATCAAGCATGATGTTAGCAGATAGAGTGCTGAACCTACAGTCATGGAGTTTTGCACTTGAATCCAGACTCTGACAATTGCTATTCAAGTCACTTAACCTCTCTGAGACTCTATTGCATCATCTGCAAAATGGGGACAATAATATCTGCAGTATTGAGTCTCTTAAAGTTGGGGACTTCAATGAGATAACACATGTTAACCATCTTGTTACCTGCAAAGTGCTATGTAAATGCTAGAAATTATTAATATATAAAATGTTATATCTGTTTGGATAATGAGAGAAGGCTACATGGAAGAGGAAGCATTTGAGTTGGGCTGAAAAGAAAAGGTAGTATTTCAACAGGCAGAAAAACAGAGGGGGTTATCAGAGGCAGTTGGCTGAGTAGCAGATAAAGTGCTGGGCCTAGAGTCAGGAAGACCTGGCTTCACATCAAGCCTCAGAGATGTACTTGCTGTGTGACCTGGAACAAGTCACTTAATCTCTGTTTGCCTGAGTTTCCTCATCTGCAAAATGGAAGCAAAAATATCACCTACCTCCAAAGATTGTTGTAAGAATCAAATGAGATCGGGGCAACTAGATGGTGCAGTTGATAGAGCACTGGTTCTGGAGTCAAGAGGAACTGAGTTCAAATCCGGCCTCAGACACTTGACATTTACTAGCTGTGTGACCTTGGGCAAGTCACTTAACCCCATTGCTTAGCCCCCCCCCAAAAAAAGAATCAAATGAGATAATAAATGTAAAGTTCCTGGTACAGTACCTGTCACATTGTAAGTTCTATATAAACATTAGCTATTATTATTATTATTAAATCTGGTCTCAACTGCTTACTACCCGTGTGACTCTGGACAAATTAATTAGCCATCAGCCTCAGTTTCCTCAATTATAAAAGGGGAAGGTAAGGTATAAATATTTATAAAATACCTACTATGTGCCAGGCATTGTGCCAGGTACTTTATAAATAATATCTCATTTATTTTTATAACAACCTTTCAACATAAGTACTGTTATTATCCTCATTTTACAGTTAAGGAAACCAAGGCAAACAGAGTTAAATGACTTCCCCAGGGTCATGCAGCTAGTAAGTGTCTAAGGCAGATTTGAGCTCGAGGTTTTCTGATTCCAGGTGCAGCAATCTACCCACCTAGCTGCAAATGGGGATAATAATAGCGCCTAAATCCCTGAGCTGTCGTGAGGATAAAATGAGATATTTGTTTAAAAAAAAACTCTTAGCAAAATGCCATTCAGCATTCTATTATTAGGAAGCTGTTGTAGTAGTCTAGGGTAGCTTGGTAATTAGGGCCTGTACCAGGATGGGAGTCAAGAGGACAGGTAAATAGGAAGATTAATCCTTAAAGGCCCACTGTACTATGGTCATGAATATTGAAAGCTAGTGGGTGTTCAGGGTCCCTTTTGGCACACATCGTTGCTTCTCTCCATAGGGAAAAAATCTGCATGTAACCAGGGCATTATTCTCAGCTCCCAGCTCACACAGATACAGAGTGCTTCTCCATCACTTGTTTTCTGCCCCTATGGCATGCATCAAGTTTTGTTGCTAATAAGCAGAGCCATAACTGGCATGTCGCCACCAGGGTTTTGTCTCAGGTGGCCAAGAATGAAGGGGGACTGGGGGAGTGCTTGGGGCTGTGGGACTCAAAGGCAGCAAGGGCTGATGGAGAACCAGGAGAAACATAGAAACAGTATGAGGAGGAAATGCATTTCCTATAGCAGCTGGCATTCATGAAAGAAGGAAGTGAATCTCTCTCCCTGATAGTCTGGGCTGTCATCACTCCAGGGTTATGCTGACATCACTCATTGGTCCCAAGGTACTTGATAATCATGCTGTCGTGGCTATGCCTGACAGTGATGGATTGCCTGTACAATAAGGGTCTGAAAACTCTGCATTAAAATGAAATGAAAAGGAACTTTGATGGTGGTGATGACCCTTTCTGCCTCTCCTGCATCTCTATTGATTTGGACCAAGGTACCATAATTCTGAGTCACAGTTCTATTAATAAGACCAGGATATTTTTGGGAGGAAGCATGATACATGAAATGACATATAGGTTATGATCGTGGATTTGGAGCTAGAAGCAAGTTAAGAGGCAATTAAGTTCAATAAACTCCCTCATTTTGCATATGAGGAAACTGAGGCACAGAGATATTAGGTGGCTTACCCAAGGTTACACATCTAGTAAGGTAGGATTTGAATTCAGGCCTCCTGATTCTAAAAGCAGCATTCTATACATTGCCACACCTAGTTTTCATGGTATAGAAGGAAGTCTTCAGGTCAGATCCCAGTTCTACTACATATGTAACATTGGACATATCCCTCTCCAGACCCTTTTCCCTCATATATAAAAGGATCTTAGATGATCTTAAAGGCCCTTTGAAACTGTAGAAGCTATGATTCATCACACAGGTATGAAAGGTGGTCTTCTCTATCAATCCTATGAGAATTTTCCAAGACTTGAAATATTTTTTTTCTTCTCTACCAAAAATGTTAATATTCCTTCAAAAGTCTAACAATCTGTATTTTCCTGATATTCGAATATTAAAAGAAAGAGGAAAAAAGGGGGATTTTGTTCTTTTACTTTATTAAATGAAAGTACAAGGAAAGAGGGTGGGAGTGTGTGGGGGAAATCTGGTTCAAAAAAGAGATTGTGTTTCCATTGTGGACCCAGACAATCATCTCTGATCATTCCCCACTGTTTTCTGATGTTCCCAGGAACAATTACAGCTAGTTGGTAAATTCTGCTGACAGATGCAATGACGAGATTAGAAGCACTTTTCATCTTTACGTCTTGAGAGAGAAAAACAATTCACTTAACAACAGAAGAATCAGGGATGTTGATAACTCAGCACCCTGCAGAGTGGAATGAGCCCTGCACTTGTAGCCAGAAGACTTGAGTTTGATTTCTAGTTTTGCCCCTTACGGCTAATCATCTAACTTTGGACAAACTGATTTCCATCTCTGAGACTCAGTTTCCTCATCTGTAACATGGGATGTAATGGTATTACTTGACTTGTAAGATTGTCTGTGAAGATATAATGAAACACCTACAAAATATTTCATAACCTAAAATCATCCTATATTTTATGATAATAGCTACTGTTTCTAAAGTGATGTGAGGTTTGCAAAGCTTATGTTAACTCATTCAATCCTCACAACACCCCTGGAAAGTGTTTTTATGGTCCCCATTTTACAGATAAGAAAACTGAGACTGAGAGAAGCTAAGGGAGATGCCCAGCTAGTAAGAGTCTGAGGCAGGATTTGAATTCAGATATTCCTGACTCCAGAATTAATTCTCTCTCTCTCTCTCTCTCTCTCTCTCTCTCTTTCTCTCTCTCTCCTCTAACACTTAATTATATTATCAATTTAGATCTGGGAAGAATTTGAGAGATTTCTACTCTAGGTCCCTCATGTTCCAGATGAAAAGATCACAAGAAGGAAATGACATGACCAAAGTTGACATAGGTATTAAACATTATAGTCAGGACTGGGGGGAGGGAGGGTTGGTTTGTGTCTTTAATCCAAGCACCTTGGACAGTGCAGTGCCCCTCAAATAGCAGGAGCTCAACAAATGCAAATTAATTGTACTTTTGAACTCAGGTGGTCAGATGTGAGATTGTTGTGATAAAAGAATCACAGTTTGAAAATTTGCCATGCGGATCAATTTTGTTGTTATTGTTGTTGTTAGTGGAAGCCAAAGGAGAGGGGGATTAGTTACTGATAACTTTTTCTTTTTTTAAAAAATTCTTTTCTTTTTTTTCTTTTATTTATTTACTTTTTTTTTTACTGATAGCTTTTTTCCATGAGCCACATGTGCTCTAAAACAATTTCCTACACATACATACATACATACACATGGTCATACTCACATATATAGGAATAAGAGAGAGAGAGAGAGAGAGAGAGAGAGAGAGAGAGAGAGAGATGGGAGGCCATAAGTATCAGTCTTGTAGATATTGCAGGGCCTTATTAATCTGTAGTTGGCCTTGGAAGGGGGAAAGCCTGTCAGCTTAGTTTTACTCAATGGCTAGAAGGGGATTGGGGAAGGAGGGAATCATAGGCAAACAGTGGGTGGACATAATTGCTCATTTTACACTGACATGAAGTTTAATTTAAAGATGGAGTCACTCATGCTAAAGGAGAAAGATAATGGGCCCACCTCTTTTTGCCTTTTTAATATCCACTGCCTGCTTTGCAGTGCACCAAAATGACAGATCTTTTGGTGAAATTATCTTTTCCTACCTTCCACAGAGATGCACAGAAAATGCAGTAATTTGGGGGAAAAAAATTCTCAATCCTGATATTTGAAAGTGGAATGACCTACTTCATGAGGGGCTGAGTTCCCCCTCGGTGAAAACCTTTAATTAAAGGCTAAAAGGAGATGATGACTTGTCCATTTTGAGGTAAAAGGGATCCTTTTTTCAGGCAGAAGTTAAACTAAATGGCCTCCAAAGTCTCTTCCAACTCTGAGATTGCTCAGTTCTTTATGTTTTAAACATAGACACCCACACATATAGCAAGTCCACCCAAACAGTCCTCACAAATAGCTGTATGCATATGCAGTTAACTAATTGCATGTCAAATTGTAGCTTACTCATACTGTTGCTTTTTTTGAGTTAGCCACATATGAAAAGATGAGTGCTTTTTTTTTCCCTGCAGTAGGCATTCTTACTCACAAGTTAGGAAAAGCACCAAAAAGTTGGATGGGCTCAGAATAAAAGACCTGAAGATAATTAGGATTATAGGGTCCTATCATGTTAGAGCTAAAAAGGATCTTAAAGGAGGAAGTGGGAATGAACCTGGGGGACCTGCTTCATTAACTAGATTAGGTTGATTTGTAATTAGCATATTAATTATGTGTGTGTATAAATGGTCCATCTAAAGTGTTTGAGAATGGCTTATTCTCTTAGGTGTGTTAAATATCTTCCTGTAATTTTGATTATGCCATTCTCACTATTAATCTGCCTAGCAAGATTAATAATGCCATGGAGGCAGCATGGTTCCATTGAAGGAAATCAGAGTGCCTCTGAATTGTGACTCATTGCTGCTTTCTGCTGCCTGCGTGACCTTGATTAGGTTTCTTCCCTGCTCTATGCCTCAGTTCCTCATCTCTAAACTAAGGGTACTAAACTTCTAATGACCTCTAATGGCCCTTCTGGTTCTGAACTCTGAGTCATTGGTCATTGGTCTCTGAAAAATTAAAAATTAGAATCATTCAGAGGGCAATGGAAAGTAACATGGTAAGCATGAGTAGGCTGCCATACCTAACAGACGAGGGATAACAATAGTTAGCATTCACATATCTCTTTAAGGTTTACATATTTCTTTACAAATATCCCATTTGGTTCTCAAAACTCTGGAAGATAGGTTTTATCGTTATCCCCATTTTACAGATGAGGAAACTGAGGCAAACAGAAATTAAATGTCTTGCCCAAGGTCACACAGCTAGTAAATGTCTGAGATAGGATTAGAACTCAGGTCTTCATGATTCTAGGTCCAGAACTCAAGCCATTGTGGTTCTATGTGGCCACAATGTCACAAAGAAGAAGCTAGGTAAAGAATAATAGCAAAGAAATGTACAATGGAAAATGAAGCTAGGCTGGTTACATAGTGGGAAACAAGGCCATGGCTAGCCCATATGTTCTACTGGCAGCAAAGAAAAAGTTAGAAAGGCCACCACCATAATATGGCAGGCATGAGTGAGTCACATCCATGATAAGATCACAGAATCATTTGAATGAATGAGTAGAGATGAACCCCACCTCGTTTGCAGTCGAATGGTATAGGCAATGTGGGATAGTGGAAGGCATATAGGAATTGGAGTTCCTTTTCTGCTATTTATCACCTATGTAAAGATTATTTCATCTTTCTAGGCCTCAGTTTCTTTATTGAGAAAGGGGTAGACTAGATGATCACCAAGGGTCATTTCAAGCCATATTAATGGGTTTAACATAAATAGATTTAATGTATTCCATGTTTTGAGGGACTTAAGAGTCACATTTTCTGGTAAGAAGCATGGATATTAACATAATGATGTCTAGGTCATCAAGCAAGTCTTTTTGCCAAAATCTGTCTTGTTATTTATGACTGTATCTCAAGTTCCACCATTAAAAAGCCTTTCTTTGGGGGGTGCTTAAGGCTTCTTGATCTTCCAGAGTCCCACATTAAAACACTTCTAGGGTAAGTAATATCAGATTTGGGTGCCCACAACAAGACATACTTTCTCCAGGGGTAGTTCAAGGTTTGGTCTGAGGCAAAGCTTCACAATCCCCTTCTCCTTCGGTTCTGGTGCATGCTACGTGTGGGCTCTTGAACAGCACAAGTCAAGGCCTCTGCCTGGCACAGCACTGAAACATGTTCATGTTGATCACCCCTAATCCTCCACCCCTAATGAAGACATAAAAGGTGGAAGACCCAGGCACAACTTGGAGGGAGCCAAGTGTGGACCATACTTTCCAGCTTCATCTACCCTTTCCATGAAATGTCTTCATTTATTGTCACTATATTATTTTTCTGCCATCACACACAGGCCAGACACAGCAAACATATACCAGCTCTGTCCCACTATATGAATCTCCCACTAGGGTTTCTTAACCTGGGGCCTACGGACTTCTCTGGGCAGTTAGGTGGTACAGTGGAGAGAGTGCCAGGCCTGGAATCAGGAAGACCGGGGTTCAAATTCAGCCTCAGACACTTACAAGCTGTGTGACCCTGGGCAAGTCTCTTAATCTTGTTTGCCTCAGTTTTCTTATCTGTAAAATGAGCTGGAGAAGAAAATGTCAAACCACTTCATTATCTTTGCCAAAAAGAAGAGTTGAACAAGACTGAAAAAGACTAAGCAACAAACTTGTTTTTTTTTTAAAAAAAAAGTTTCAAGTGTGATTATTTCCTTTGTATTTTCCATGTATTTTATACCATAGGCTCCATAGGCTTCCTAGACTGCATATTTGAAGGTACAATTAGAGTTTACACATGACTGGGCATTTTCTTTGACTGTTCCCAATGCCAAGAATTCTTTCCCTCTCCACCTCTGTCTCATGGTTTCCCTGGCTTGCTTCAAATACCAGCTAAAATCCCACAATCTACATAGGACACATTTACCTTAACACCAGTGCCTTCCCTTTATTGAATATCTCCAATTTAGCCTGTAAAATAACTTGTCTGTACATAGTTGTTTACATGTTTTCTCCACCTTTAGTCTGTAAACTTAAGAACAGGGACTGTATTTTGCCCTTCTGTGCATTCCCAATGCTTAGCATAATGCCTGACACAGAGCTGTCTCTCAATAAGTGCCAGTTGTCTTGACTTGATCTTCCTCACGAGATCCCTATAATGTATATAGTGTTAAGTATTATCTCCATTTTATAGATGAAGAAACTAAGACAGAGTGGGGTTGGCTCACTTAGAGTCACATGGTTAGCTATTGTCAAAACTGGAAGTTGGACCCATATTTCCATCACCGAGTCTACTGCCCTTTTCACACATTGTGGTACCTCTCTATCTTTGTCAAACCTTTATTGAGCATCCAGAGGCAGGGTGATGGAGTACTTGACCTTTCAAGGTCCTGTCCATTGTAATAACTGTATGGAACACTGGAATCCTTCCTTTTCAACAGTATAATCAGTTCTTTGTTGGGAAAAAGAGAATGGGGGTCAGGAACAGTCAGCTTTTGGGAGGAGGCAAAACCAGTTACTTATTTTGCTTCTCCAAACTCATACTGAATATATAGCAGATTTTGCTTTTTTCAATCTATTTTAAAAGTAGATATGATATTCATCTTGAGAAAGAACAAGGGATTATATGAACATAAAATTATTATGTAGTTGCTAAAAGAAACACGATTTAAAAATGAATTTTTTTTTGCTGTGGTTTAATAGATCACTTTCCCCAACATCCATCTATCTAAATTTTAAATTTAAATTAAGGAGAGGGACTGAATATGTGATTAGATAGATATAGATAGATATATACAATACTCCCATATATACAGATATACACATATGTACAGCTCTCTCATATATGTGTGTATGTATATACACATATGTGTATGGGCCTCAGTTTCCCAAACTGTAAAAAGAGAGGACTCATCTGGGATACCTTTAAACCATCTCCTAGTTCTAAATGGATGAATTGATGGTCTTCAGTGACAGCCAAAGTGTAATGGAGAGAAAGTTGGCCTAGGACTCAGCAGTGCCGGAGTTGAAATTCTGCCTCTGCCCCACACTGGTTTTCTGAAGTTGGACAAGTAATGTAACTTCCCATTGCTTTTTTATGACTGAAAGACTACCAGTTGTAGAACGATTGTTGCTCCATGTCAGAGAAGGGGATTTTTTCAATAGGAATTTCCATAGAGCCATGAATGACAGTGCAGAAGACACTTTGTTTTCTTTTGTAAAAAGGAAATTCAAGGTTGATTGGGCCAAAAAGAACACCAGGAGAAATACATTAGTGCACTTGAGGAAGGAAAGAACACTTTCAATTGAATGATCAGGGAAGACTACTTAGAGGAGTTGCCATCTGTCATCAGTATCATCAGGGTTGAAGGAAGAGGATGGTCAGAGATGGCAAGGGACTTTTTTGGCTTCCTTTCCAAATAGGTATCATTTTTTTTAAGTGCAGTAAGTAATGTAAAATGTCAAGAGTGGAAAACTTTGGGAGTATTAAGGTCAGTGGGCCAGGCAATAAACATTTATCAATCTCCAAATACGTGTTAAACCCTGTGTTAAATTCAGTGGCTACAAAGAAATTTAAAAAAAAATCCCTATTGACAAGGAAGGCAGCTTGGTGGCTAAATGGTTAGAGTGCTAGGCTTGGAGTCAGGAAGACCTGAGTTCAAATCTAACACTGACACTCATTTAATTGTGTGACCCTGAACAAGTCATTTAATCTCTATTTGTTGCAATCCACTGGAGAAGGAAATGACAAGTCACCCCAGTATCTTTGCCAAGAAAATCCCATGGACAGTATGGTCCGTGAGGTCATGAAGAATCCAGCAAGACCAAACAATAATAACAACCCATAAGGAGCTCCCACACTAATAGAGGAGAGAAAATTGAGGGCAATTCATCCAATCGGGGAAGGCACTAACAACCATAGGAAATAATGAAAGCCTTCTGCTACAGTAAGATTCAAGCTTAATCTTAGAAGAAGCCAAGAGAACTCATGCTCTGAAAATACAACAATGTTGGTACATTAACTTTCTTCTTAAGTTAATGGGTGATGGCAAAAATGCCCTATGTGAATTATGTGATTTCTCCAAGGTGGCCCAGGTAGGGGGAGAGGCACAGGAAACATTAAAACTGGAGTCAGAGAAGGAAGGTTCAAAATCTCGCTTATGACACAATCCGTGGGTGATGTTAAGCAAGTCACTTAATATTTATATGCCTAAATTTCCTTATCTATAAAATGAGGTTAGATTAGAAGGCTGCCAAGGTCCTCTCTTTTGCTAAATCTATAATCCTAAATCTTTGCAATGCCTTTTGTAAAACAAAACTTAAAGGTACTAGAATAACCATTCAATCATTTAGTTCATTCATTTGTTCACTGATTCATTCATTCAACATGTGGTTTAGTGCCTGAAGATACATAAGAAGCTGTTAGAATAAAGCCTCACTTGGGACTAAGTAAGGCCCAATTTGAATTAGCAAAGACTGAATTATTCATGATTTTAAATGATTAAATATTTTAATTTTTTTCCAGTACATTTAGTAGCCCCGTCTTGGTGTTACTGTGTAAAGGTCCCTGAAGGAATCTGTTTTAATGACTAGGCAATAATGCTTCATAATTATCCCTTCAGAGTAAGCAGGTACTTACAAAGCACTTGACATCACTTTTCATGAGTCAGTCAAACTTGACTTTGGAAACCATGTTAACATGTTAATGTCACTTTCACAGTGAACCCCTTTTTCATGAATCCAACACAGCATGACTTCAGGTAACCTCACTTCTAATTCTGAGGGAGTGGAATCAGGAAGTTTGAACTTTTCTTAGAGGGAGAAGAGAAGAGCAGAGAAGAGCAGAGAAGAGCAGAAGAGAGGGGAGGAGAGGAGAGGGGAGGGGAAGAGAGGAGAAGAAAGGAGAAGAGAGGAGAAGAAAGGAGAAGAGGGGAGAAGAGAGGAGAAGAGAGGAGGGGAGGGGAGAAGAGAGGAGGGGAGGGAAGAAGAGAGGAGGGGAGGGAAATGGAGGGGAGGGGAGGGGAAGGAGGGGAGGGGAGGGAACAAACATTTATATAGTGCCTACTATGTGTCAGACACTGTGATAAGGACTTTACAAATATTATTTCATTTGATCCTCATGATAATCTTGGGAGATAGATTCTGTGATTATCTCTATTATACAGTTGAGGAAACAGACAGAGTTTGAATGATGTGCCCAAAGTCAAGCTGCTAATAAGTGTCTGAGACTACATTTGAACTCAAATCTTCCTGAATCCATGCCCTGAGCACTTATCCACTGAATGACTTAATTGCTTAGGGACAGATCTGTAATTTCTTGGCTTAGTAAACTTTTCATAAAGAAACACTTCCCCTGTCCCCAATTTATAAACTGCTTGTCAACTAGCAAAAGCTAAAATTTGTATAGCTCTTTAGATATATTGTTTCATTAGAGCCTTAAAGTCATCCTGTGCTGTAAATGCTATTATTATCCCCATTTTACAGATCAGCAAGTAAAGTAGACCTAAGTGACTTGCTAAGGATCACATACATCATAAGTTTCTAAGATAAGATTTGAACACAGTTTTTCTTGGCTCCAGCACTCTATCCATCTAGGTTCATATGTTCCAGGGAACTCTCTAAGACTAAAAGTTGTGGAGAATATATTGACCTAAATTGGAAGAGCAAGTCTTTTCATGTACTGTTGTTTAGTCAGTTTTTAGTCATGTACAATTCTATGTGACCCCATTTGGGTTTTTCTTGGCAGAGATACTGGAGTGGTTTATCATTTCCTTCTCCAGCTCATTTTACAGATGAGGAAACCAAAGTCAACAGGGTGATGTGACATGCCCAGGATCATACAGCTAGTAGGGTCTAAGACTAGATTTGAAATCAGGTCTTCTGACTCCAGGCTTAGCATTTCATCCACTGTACCACCTAGCTGCCCCTGTGTGGGAGCTCCCAACAAGAGTGAAATTGCAGACCCCATCCCTATCCTGTATCACTGATCAGTTGTTGGGGATATTGTAGCACAAATTATTTCTCTAGTGAGGTTGGACTAGGTAAACGGCGAGCGAGGTCTCTTTCTATTCTGACTTTCTATGATTATATCAGAGTAAAATATAAAGAATCATTACCAATTAACTCGGAACTGTGCAGTCTCCACCCCAACCCCACCACTTTAGTCCCAGAGTATTCTACTAGCATATTCTATTGTTTTCTTGGTGTTTGAGAGTTCTAAACACACACACATACACAAACATACACACTGACCAAGACCGATGCATTCTCACCTGGCCTGGGATGATGTTAGTGAAGATGATAATGGCTCTAACAGAATGCAGTTTATTCCCCTAGATATACTCTGGACTCCTTCACAATACAAACTCAAATGCTGCAAAACAGCCCAGAATGCTATGATTTCAGCAATTTTCCATGAAGACACTAAATCTATCCCTATAAATTCCAATTTTCAGCTGAAGAGCTGTCCAGAGATTTGCTTAACCCCTTGAATGACTGTTGGCTGGGAATGAGCAGAGACCGCTGAGGGCTTAAGCGGCTTCATTCTCCACCCAGAGCTACCCTCAGTTCTTAATGGCTCCATTCAGGATGAGGAAAGTGATAAATAGACCATTAGCTCTAAAAATCCTTACTTTCTTTCATGGAACATAAGATGCAGGCAGGATAAGAGCTAGACTATTGCATCTGATTTGGGAGAGAAGTAAATGGGAAGAGCATAGGAATTGTGGGCCCTAACCCTAACACAGCTCTGCTATTATCCCAGTGTCGAATGGGCCAAGTTGTCTCCTATCATGAGTGTTAATTCCCTCATTGGTAACATAAAGACCAATTTTCTTTTTGCCAATATAATAAAAATGACAATTCTCTTAAAGTTAATGTACAGTTTGAATGCAATACAAATCAAACTATCAAAGCAATACTTTCCAGAACTCAATAACACAATAACAAAAGTCATTTGAAGAAATGAGCAAGTATTTCTAGATTTCAATTTTGCATTCTGTAATATGGGGGAAATTATCACATAATCTAGAGATAAAAGAGACTTAAGCAGCTACATATTCCAACTCATAATGGGAAAAAATCCATACCATAGTGTAATATAATGTGCTGGGAGGATGACATGAAAGACTGGTCAGGGAACAGAATTAATAGCTTACAAGTCTGTAGTGATATACAGTTCATAAAGCCCCTTACCAATAACAACCTTGTGAGGTAGGTATCACATGCTTATTATCCCCATTTTATAGATAGAGAAACTGAGGTCCAACAGACCATTAGAGACAAAATAATTCAGTCCCTTTATTTGGAGAGAAGAATGAGGATTGGGCAAATATAATATAAGTTCTTCATGAGTAGAGATTCTTTCATCCACTGCATTTGTATCTCTGGTGCCAAGCATAATGCCTCATCCATAGCAGGTTCTTAATAAATACTTGCTTATTGGTTAATTAAGTGATACACCCAAAGGTGCCCAGGCAGTACATGGCAGAACCAGGATTTCTACCCAGGTCACAAGGCTATAGATTCAGAGCCAAAAATAATTGTATTAGGAGTCCCAGTGTATAGAGAGCCAAGCTGAGAGTCAGGAAGACCTGAATTCAAATCCCATCTCAGACACTTACTAGATATGTGACTCTGGGCATGGCACTTAACTTTTGTTTACCTCAGTTTCCTCATCTGTAAAATGAAAATAATAGCACCCACTTCCCAGGGTTGCTGTAAGGATCAAATGAAATAATGTTTGTGAAGTGTTTTGAACAGTGCCTGGTATGTAATAGGTGCTATATAAATTTTGGCCATTATTTCTACTACTAGTAGTAGTAGTAGTAGTAGTAGTAGTAGTAGTAATAGAACTACTACTACTAGCACCACCACTACCACCATTACTGCTACTATTATTGCTACTATTACCACTATTATTCCTCCCTCCTCCTCCTCCTCCTACTACTACTACTACCACCACCACTACCAATACTACTGCTATTATTGCTACTATTACTACCATTACTACTAGTGCTGCTGCTGCTGCTGCAGCTGCTACTCCTCCTAACTTCTCATTTGAGAGATGAGAAACTAAGGGCCATAGTTAAGTGACCTACAATATCAAAAGACAGGATTTGAGTGCAGAACTTACTGACTCCAAGTCTGGCATTATCTTTGGACAAACTACTTCTCATGAAGGCACTAAGTGCCTGGAATAGAAAGAAGGGGTAGTAATCATGAGGGCAAGAGGAAGGAAGGGTAAAAATATGAGAACTAAAGATAAACTTTCCTGGCAAAAAACAATTTCTCCCAGGCCTGGCCCTGATTCTATCACTGAACAGTCATAATCAGCCCTGTGTGATTGCCTAGACAACTGGTGCCGATTGAAATGTCAAGCCAAATTTCACAAGGGCCTCACAATTCCTGATTTCCCTATCTCCTTTCCATGTTTTCACTTCTTCTCTGTAACTCCCTTGTGCTGGTGGTGAATAATGGTCATTGACGAGCAATCACGCACTGCCTCTGTCTCCCTTTGCCTCTTCCCCTCCCCCCCCACACAATGAAGTCAAAGTCCCATTCCAAGAAGTGAGGTGGGGGTTCCTTAAGGCACAGTGTGGTACACCCCTGCTTAAAAGGGTGGATTTTATCCCACTGAGAATCTTATTACAAGCAGTGTGCTACATTTGAAAGTATCACCTGGCAAGGAATCACAATACCTGAGTTCCAGGCTCGATTCTGTCACTAAGTATCTGCATGTACCTAAACAGATGACAAAGGCTATGGTATTTTGCTGCCTCAGTTTTCTCATCCATCCAGTGGGGCTAATAATACCTTTTTCTGCCTACTTCATGGGATTTGAATGTGACCACCAATGAATGAATAAATGAATGAATGAAAAAACACAACTTGTTACGGACTATGTGCTAAAGACACATATAGAAAAGTGATAATAATGGACATTTCTATGGTCCTTTAAGGTTTGTAAGGCGCTTTGCCCACATCACTGCATTTCATTTGAATATTGCACCAAACCTGTGAGGTAAGTGCTAGTACTGGAAAAAAAAAGAGGAAACTGAGGCTCAAGGAATTTATTTAGTCATGGTCATACAGTTAATATGTCAGAAATTGGATTTGAACTTAGTACTCTACTGGCTGCTCACAAGAGCATTGAATTTGAAGTAAGGAAGGCCCTTAGAAGTTATTTTGTTCCAGCTCCGCATTTGCAAATGAGGAAACTGAGGCACAGTGTGGCTAAGTGATTTCCTCCAGCTCACACAAGTATAAATATCAGAGGCATGATTTGAATCCAGGTCCCTTAACTCCCATCTAGTCTCCTTTCTACTTTGCCATAATCCATGATATTTCTACTATGGTATGTTATCTCTCCCTAGATAAGAACCTAAGGAAGTGTGGTAAGACAGATAGAGAATGGACTTAGAGACATTTAGACCAGGATTCAACTCCCACCTTAGACATTTAAAATCTGTGGGATCCTGGGCAAGTCACTTAATCTCTTTGGCCTAGCTTCCCCATCTTTAAAATGAGGGGACTGGATTCAAAGACTTCTAAGGTCCCTTCAGCTCTACATCTATGAGCCTCCCCCCCCACCCCAGTGATCACTGCAAAATATTCAAAATACCTTTGGAAGGTTAAAACATTCTTTCCAGGTATAAAGGATTAGGGCATTTAGAGCCTCATGAGCCTGAATGGAAAGTAGAGATTACTTAGAGCCTTACAAAGACTCTTTCTCCAAGAGATATTTGGTGGAGGCAGGGAGGCTGGGGGGCTCCATTCAGAAAACTCTCACCATACTCGGAAAAGAATCCTAATCCTATGGGATCTTTGGGAAAAGTAATGATGCAGAAGTTATGAAGAGGCCAATCTCTGGCCCAAAGGCAGGAGGAGCTGTGCAGGAGAATAGCAGATGAGACCAGGGCAGAGATCACCATTGAGTGCAGGGCCTGAAATGAACGCCCAGGAATGCAAGGTACCACTTTCCTACTAAGCTCTGGGGTAAACTCTCTGGCACCTCGGCTTTTCCCATTCATTGGAAAGCAGCTAACGGCCATCATTGACCACAAATCTGAGAAACTATCCAACTGGCATTCATTTCAGAACATACACACATTCGAAAAGGTTAAAAAGTTTAACTAAAAAGTGGGTTAACTCTTTCAGTCCTAAATGGGGCTAATCACCTTCTGTTCACTTCCATCTCTGTTCTCCCAGCGGCTTACATACCCGAATCATGAGAACGGCTTTCCTGATGTCTCGGACTCCATCATACACCAGGCGGGAGGCATCAATGAACTCATTCTCTTCAAAAGGCTGAGGCACATTGGCACTCAAAGCTTCAATGGCCACCTCCACTTGTTCAGCAAATCGTGGCATAACTAAATGTAAATCAAACAACAAAAAACAATGAGATTATAGTTTTTTTTTTTTTTCCTTCCTGTATTGGTTCCAATATCCTGCAGGGAAAGAACAACCTTAGAACATCTTGATTCTTCAGCCCAAAGAGGGAGGTGAAGGGTCAAAGCTGCCAGGTCTTAGAGTTTGCACATCTGACTCATTTCTCAGAATTAATTTTAAAGCATGCATTAACAAAAACTTGAACATGGTCCCATACGTTCAATGAGTTCACATCAGAGATCCTAAGGACATGCTTGCCAAAACCAAACAGAGAGGCGTCTTTCTTTCCAGTCTTAAAATCAACTATTAGTGATTCTTTCCTTGATTGGCATCCCTGAAGGAATGATTTCATGTTACTGGATAAACCAGATAAATCATCCTAAGCAATCGTTCACACATAAGTATGAATACATTTATAGATTCCTTTGCTTGTTGAAGGTTTTGATCAGGTAAAGAGGCAGAAATTGTAGGAATTGGTTATTGGGATATGTGGCTAAAGGAAATCACCTTAGGAAAAAGGGAAAGAAATGGAAAGCAAAACACAGTCAAAATTTTACCTCCTTAACAATTTTGCTGGGGAAACAGCCTTATCTTGAATTTAGACAAGTTTCTACATGTACGTATCCATTTTGCTGGAAGTCAAACACCACTTCTGTAGAAGGTCTTTCTTATTCTTCCTCCCACTCTGACCCTTCCCCTACTCACAGCCACTAGTTTCTTCACCACTAAGGTTACTTCATATCTCATTTGTATGTACTTTGTAAATATCTATTTAGGTACATTGTCTCTCCCACTAGAATGTAAGTTTCTTGAAGACAGGAAAGGCTTCCTTATTTTCTTTATATCCCTAAAACTTAGCACAATGCCTGATTCATGGAAAGCATCTGAAAGTTCTTGTTGATTGATTTATTGCTTCATTTATACCCAAGTATATTTGCTTATGAAATCTTGGTCTTGAGTTCAAAGAAAGATGTGGAATACATAGAACACTTCACTACCAAATCTACCCCTTTCTTCATACATGCATACATATATATATATATATATACACATACATCTCATATATATAATATATATATATATAAAATTTCCCACTCAAAAACACCCAAACATTTCAATCTCTTAGGTGTTACTTCAGATCAACCGATCCCCAGAGTAAATGGAAGCCTGGAGGCATCCATTTGCTTACAAGGACAATAAAATGGAAACATCACTCATCAGTTTCCATTTCTGAGCTCTCTGGGATGATTCATGTGCATCCTCTCACCTATCCCTACCCTGGATATTTTAACATTTATTTTCTGCTGTGGAGAGAGAACTATGATGGGTTTACTCCACTCACTAGGGCAGAGCCTTGTAGAGAAATGACTCATTTCTGAATCCATTTCTACCCATAAAAATCCACAAATGGGGGCAGAGAAGGAGAATTGTGCTCTTTTAATGGGCAAAGGGACCATGATTCTTGATTCTGACTGACAGACTACAAACAAAGCATTCCCTTTTCCTTGAGTGGAGTAAGGATGATCCAAACAATGGTCTACACTACATGTGTTCATGCTTTGGTTCTGCTTAAGGAGATGTACCAGGGAAGGGGATGAAGAAGGACTTTACTTTTGCTGGTGTGGATCAGAAAAAGTCAATTATCCACACTAGAGAATGAAATCTAGATAAACCTCACTTAAACACATCATCAGAAAATGAGCCATTGCATGACCCCATTCTGAGGCCTGGAGCCTACTCCGTTGGTGTGGCAAGACTCCTTTTTAACTTCAGTGATTTGGGATGAACATTATTGGAAACTGGACTTTGTGGCCCTTTGTATCCTCCATGCCAACACTGCATGATAGTAAGGCAATATGGTACAATAACGAAACATCTGGTCTTGGAGGCAAAAAATACTCAGTTAAAATATTGCTTCTGATGCTTATTAGTTGCATGTCCTTACTAAAATCACTTAACTTCTCTTAGCCTCAGGGTTCTCACCTATAAAATGGGGATATCCATAATCTCTACCTCAAAGGACTGTTATACAGTAAACATGATATAACGTATGTCGACCACTATATAAACCTCGAACTGCAAAACAACATTAGGGATTCATCCTGTGACTTCATTGATATGGTAAAGTCCCAGGTGGGGAAACTCCCTCTACTAATGGAGCTTTATAACTTCCCTTTAATTTAAGAATCTCTGGAGAGCTTTCTAGAGTAGGGGTGTTGAACACATGGCCCACAATACTTCTGAATATGACTCATACCAGGTTAAAATGTAGATCCTATCAGATTTTAATGTTTGATGTATTAAATATATATATATATATGAATGTGCATTTATATAAATATACACAAAATATATGTATTTAAGTATGTAGTTATATACACAAACTTGTGTATATGTGTATGTGTGTAGATAAACATATGTGTATATGTGTATATACACGTGCATATATACACACACCCATATCTATATACACATATACATGTACATATATATACATATATGTATGTGTATATGTATAAGTGCATTGTATATATGTGTTTATATATGTATGTTTATATGCATGTGAATATATATACATATACATATATATATTTTCCCAAGTCAATATATAACCTTCAGGAATTATAGTGGATGGTTTAATGCCCCCATTTCTAACTACATTTAGAACCATTAGTATAGATTACTAAGATGTTATATAATTTTCCAGGATCATACAGCCAATGTGCTGGAGAGATGGCTTTAACCCAGGTCTTCCAAGAAACAAGCCTGTCTCTCTATCTAATCTTCAAAGTGCAATATATTGATGAGTTATTATTTGTATTAATAATAACTGATGTCATCATCATCATCATTATTATTATTATTTTGACTGAGAAAGTGACTTCCCTTCTCCAAGGTTTCCTTTACTCATCTATAAAATAAAGGCTCAGGACAAGAGCTCTTAGATCTCTTTCCAACTCTAAATCTATGATCTAATGAGGCTTTTACACTATATCAATAATAAGAATAAGTATAACAATGACAAGTAATAGCTAACATTTATATAGCACTTTAAGACTTTCAGAGCACTTCACATCTATGAGATGGGGATAATAACGCTTTCCCTGCTTACCTCACATGGTAGTTATGAGGCTGAAAGGTTAGCATTTACAAGGGCTAGCCAGAAAGAGCTAACAGTTATTATGATGACTCCTTTTCCTGACTCAGGGGTTTCATGATGTTATTTTCCATGATTGTACTGGGCTGTAGCCCAGTGATGCCCTGGAGGATGTCTGTCTACCTAGGCTCTGAATAGCCCCAGCCTGGTGTAGCTAGATTTATTCTAACTCTCTTTTTCTTCCTCTTCCCTCCCTGTGAGGCTGATTGCCATTAGCATGTTTGCTTCAGGCAGCACCATAGGCCGTTGGGTGTTTCCAGCTCCGTAGATGTGAGCCTCTTATCACAGCCACTAGGTTCTATTATTGTGGGGCTTAAATAAAATAAGGTCCATAAAGCATACTGTATACTTTAAAGTGGTGATATGAATATCTGCAGCTTCCTTGGTTGTAGCACAGCTCTGCCATGTTTGCCAGCTGTCTTTCCATTCCTGATAAACTTACTTAAGAATCATAATAGCATGTATTGAGGCAACTAGGTGGCTGAGTATTGAGGCTGAGTAGATAATTGCTGGCCCTGGAGTCAGAGAGATATGAGTTTAAATCTAGCCTCAGACACTTACTTTCTGTATGACTCTTGGTAAGTCATTTCCCCTTTTTTCCAGACACAATTTCCTTATTTCTAAAATGAAGATCATAAAAGTATCTACTTTACAGGGTTGTTCTGACGAGCAAATGATATAATACATGTAAAGTGTTTTACAAACCTTAAAGCACTATGTGAATGCTAGTTAGTATTATGTTATTATTGTTTGGTCATGTCCTACTCTCTGTGACTCCATTAGGGGTTTTCTTAGCAAAGATACTGAAGTGGTTTGCCATTTCCTTTTCCAGCTCATTTTATAGATGAGGAAACTGAGGAGAACAGAGTTGAATGACTTGGCCAGAGTCACACAGCTAGTAAGTGTCTAAAGCAAGATTTGAACTCAGGAAGATGTGGCTTCCTGACTCCAGAACTGGCCCTCTATCCACTGTGCTACCTATCTGCCCAATTATTATTATAGTACATGAAAAGATTGCAGAGGCAGTTTCAGATGGATTTGAGTTCAAATCCTGCCTTTGATGCTTACTACATTATGTATCAGATCAGGGGGTTGGCCTAGATAGGTTCTGTGGTCCCCTTGAGACCTAGGTTCTCTTTCAATACTATCTTGCACCTCTCCAATGCAGTAAGCCTCAGTTTTCTCTCTAATTGTTACTCTCCATCCCTGGACACATAAGATAGATGACTGTCTTCCGCAATGACTATGACTCCTTGTCTCTCTACTGTTCTAAATCTACCCACATTCTGAACCAAATCTGGAAGACATCACGTTTCCCTTGGCAAACTTGCTCCTCTCACTGCTTGAGAAAACTCAGGGAGATGCTGGCAGATCAGATGATCCCTGGGAGTAGCAGAGTTGATTGGATGAACACATATTGCTTTACAAGAAATTCATCAGAATATACAAACACAGAGAGTATCTTCGGGTTTCTGCCATGTGGGAAATTCCTGTACCAATATTTATTGTCAGCTCATGTTCCACCTCCTATAGGAAGCTTTTCCTGATCCCCTTAACTGCTAGTAAGCTCCTTTCTTCTCCCATATTCCCTTATGTTTATTTTGTATAACCTATGTATATAATGTATGTTTATGCTGTCTCTCTCAGTAGAGTGAAAACTTCTTGAAGGGAAGAGCTCTTTAATTTTTGTCTTTTTTTTTGTCCCCAGGGCTTGGAAGAGAGCAAATTATTTAAAAACTTAACGTTGGTTGACTAACCGTCTGGGGGAGAAGGTTGAAGCACATGAAAGTTAAGTGACTTACCAGAGGTCATACAGCTTGTGAGTGTCAGAATGGATCAGCTCTTCATTTAAATCCGATAGGCATTTAGTGAGTACCTACTGTTTGGCAGGCATTGTGACAGGTGTTGAGGACAAATTAAGAAATTTCAAATTGAAATGGATCCTATCCTTCTGGAGATTTCATTCTACATGAGGAAATAACATACTCAGGAATAAGCTCATCTAAAATACATACAGATTAAATACATCAGATTTTCTGGAGGATTGTAAAGTAGTTTGATCCCAGAAGGCAAATGACTACAGGTGAGCAGGGAAGGCCTGTAGGATGACTGGGCTTCTAAGCTCAGCCTAAAAGGGCACTGGGAAATCAGTGAGGCAGACTGAAGGAGGCAGAGAATTCCAGACATTGGGTGATGCTTGTACAAAGGCAACAGGGCAGAAGAAAGAATATCTTCAGGAACAGCAGGTGAGCCAATTTGACTAGAATGTCAAGTGCATGATGGGGGAAAAAAAGGTGAAATCAGTCTTGAAAGTCAAGTTGGAGGCAGACTGTGACAGGTTTTAAATATCAAACAAGAATTTGAATTTTATCTTAGAGGTAGCAGGAAGCTACTGAAGTTTTTCTTTTCTTTCTTTTTTTTTTAATAGGGAGTGACATGGTCTGTCCTGTCCGTGCGGAATGTCAATGTGTCACCAGTTGGCAGCATGGTTTGGAAAGATACTAGAAGCTGAGAGACTAATTAGGAGATGACATCAGTAATACAGAAGAAAAGAGATTGAGAACCTATGATCCCATGGCCTTATGGCCATCGACACCATTAATTGACTAGCTAGATTTGTTTATTTAGTCCATGAATATTTGGAGACTGTTTTCTGGCCCTATTTAGTTACTCCAGTAAACAAAAAGAAAAATGTGACCTGATCCTTACTTATAAGGCTTTTTCAATATAATAGTGAAATAAGATTTGTTGTTGGTGTTGAGGTGCAGCTAGATGGTATAGTAAATAAAGTACTGGGACTGGAATAAGGAAGACCTGAGTTCAAATCTGGCTTCAACACTTGTTAGCTTATGACCCTATGCAAATCACTTAACTCTGTTTGCCTCAGTTTCTTCATCTGTAAAATGAACTGGAGAAGGAAATGGCAAACCACTCTAGTATCTTTGGTAAGAAAAACCCAAATGGGGTCATGAAGAGTTGGACACACTCAGTGACAACAACAAACAAGAAATGTAAAATAAGATATGTACACATATTCTAGCTAATGCCCCTAATACTCCCATATCTATGATGCAAATAGTACTTGGCATATTCTGAACAAGCCAGAAGAGAGATACAAAGTCATAAATATGTCCAGACCCAGAAGGAATCTCAGATTACACTGAGTCCAACCTTATTTTATAGGGTCAGATAGATTAAATGATTTGGCAAGGATCACATGAGCACTACTTATCAGACAGAAACTTACAGAGACAGAGAAAAGATGTAAGGGCAGAGAGACGTGTAACAGATTAGAAAGGACACTAGGCTTTGAAATAAGGAGCCTTGGCTTCTTGGCTCAACTGTGCCACAAACTTGCTGACCTAAGATAAGTCTCTTCTTATTTTTGGGCCTCTGTTTTCTGTTTTCTAAAATGAAAGAGTAGCTTTGGTTCTGATGCAAAGGGCAGAAATAAGAGAGATGGGAAGAAGTTTGATGGGATTCTTGTTCGGGCAATGATTGGACTATATGGCATAACTCTGAGATCCTTTGATGATATAATAATGTCTTTTGCCCTCCTTTTCTCTTTCCTACTCTTAGACATAGGTTACCATCATGAAGCCTGAATATCTGGTCCTCAAAATGAGCTAGTCCAGGAGGTTCTGACACTTGTTCTTACTCTTCAGATTCATAATCCTTTGGTTTGCCATGTTGTGCATCCCTTGCCCCTTCTACTAATGACATACATTTCCTATATTTCCCAGATCTGGGTTTCATTGGGTGGGGATATTCTCTTCGCCAACACAAAGTATGAGCCCTCTGTGGTTTAGTGGATGGCCTTCATGGATTGCTGAAGCCTACCTTCCTGAGATGAGCCCCCTAGGAGTTTAGCTCATGTGGTCTTTGCACACCAGAAATTCCATCACCAGACCCCTTACTCAAAGCTTCTCCAATTTGGTAGGACCAACAATACCTTGCATTTTTCTGGTACCCTTTGAAAGAGCCCAGGGCCATGCCCACATGGAAATGAGAAACTAGAGTGGAATTTGAGTGGATTCTTAGGATACATATGGGCAATTAGATGCCACAGACTCATCTTCATGAATTCAAATCTAGTCTCATACACTTATTAGCTATGTGACCCCAGGCAAGTCACTTAACCCTATTTGCCTCAGTTTTCTTATTTGTGTCATGCCCTGGAGAAATAAATGGCAAACCACTCCAGTATCTTTGCCAAGAAAATGCCAAAGGGGGTCCCAAAGTGTAGGACATGATTGAAGGGACTGGACAAGAACAACAGTAACAACCACATTAGGACAAATAAAACTTTGTATGTAAATGTGAAAATAAGTGAATTTTGATGCTTTAGGGAAATATGTTCATTTTTCTATCCAAGGTAATAACTCACCCCACAAAAACTGAACACATGAAAAGCAAGATCACATTGTTGTAGTCTCAAAGTGCTTCTCATAGACAACTGCTACAGCCCTGCTAATTAGGACAAAACTGAGCCCTGCATTCACGATTCACACATTATATATTAACACCATCTCTGATATGGAATTATAAAAATAACAACTTCTGTCTGTATTTCTGAAATACATCCAAAATGCAAATAACATGTATTTTACCATTGTTCATTGGCTGAGCTGGCTCGATCTTGCTTATTTTTAGTCAGGCATAATTAATAATAATAACAGAAACAATAATAATCTATAATAATGACATCAAAGACAATGGGGCTTAATGGTTAAAGAGCTGGCCTTGGAAGCAGGAAGACCTGGGGTCAAGTTCTACCTCAAACACATATTATATGACACTTTGCAAGTTGCTTCATCCCTGAGTGTCATGGTTGCCAACTCAGTAAAACTATATGTTATAGAGAGAGTCCTGAGCAACAATGGTAGGGGATTTCCCTCTTCCAGGAATCACCTCTATCAACAAAATCTGAGGTACAGTCCCTCCAAGAGGAGAAAAAGAAGGAAGGAGAAGATGACAATCGTAATTTTTAATATTGTAATTATTATAAGACATGGTATTTATATAATGTTTAAATTCACACAAAATGATCCCCTCACTGAAAATAAAACAATAACAAAAAAGCCATATTAGATTGATCGTGTATTTCTAATTATCCCCATCTTAAAAATGAAGATAACACCAACTCAAGTACCTTGTCCCCAGTTATAGATATTTAAGTGGCTGGACTATGGTTTGAACCAAGGTCTTCTGCTGTCAAGTCCAATGCTCTTTTTTTTTTTTTAGGACTCATGAATCCTTAATCACATGTGAAGAGGAGATGAGTAGCAGAAATAAAAAAAAAAAAAACAAATTTAAGCTGATTTTAATGAAACTCAATGTTATATGGAGCCCTCTTAGATGTGGGGAGTTGATTCATTGCTACATTCACAAAGCCTTTGACTATGAGGTGAGCAAAGTTTCCTACATTGAAAGTTTCCTACTTCCTATTCCAAAGTTGAGATTTGATTTTTTAGGGAGAGATCTGTCAGGGTTCCCAAACTTTATAGTTGCTCCTTGGAGTGGTGGTGGTGGTTGTGACTATGGTACAAGAAGTAAGGAACTGGAGCTGTCCCCTCAGTTGGGAAAACAGCAAATATTCATTTATTACTTCCTCTGTGCTGGCACCTCCATGAAAATCCTACCTTAGTACTTTGTTGTGGAGTATAAGTGACTTTGGGTTCTTGACGGCCATATAAGTGGGTCTAAATTTTGGAAGATCTCACCATGATATCATACAATTATAGGATTTTAAGCTAGAAAAGATCACAGAGGCCATTGAATCCCAATATTCTCTCCATTTCTTGCAGATGAGAAAAATGAGTCACTGAGGTTAAAAGACTTTCCCAGGATCACACAACTAGCAATTATCTGAAGCAAGATTTGAATGCAGGTCCTACTGAATCTAATTCCAGCAGATCCATCATACTGGTTTTCATTAGGAGCCCAGCAATATACTACATACCATTTTTTATGAGGACTTCTGTTCTAAAGAATCATGTCCAACACCTCATGACTCCACTTGGGGTTTTCTTGGCAAAGATGCTAGATTGGTTTCCCATTTCCTTCTCCAGATCATTTTAGAGATGAAGAACTGAGGTAAAAAGATTTAATTGACTTGCCCACAGTCACACAGCTAATAAGTATCTAAGGCCAGATCTGAACTCAGGTCTTCCTGACTCCAGGCCCAGCGCTCTAGCCACTGTGCCACCTAGACTGTTATTGCTAAAATGGGAGAGACTTATCACAAGGTTAGGCCAAGAATGATGAGATTTTTAGCTATAGACCCTCAAGTGGATCATTTTCCAAGGCAGAGAGTGGTTGCTATCTCTGTTGGTGGAAGATATACCCACACTGGTAAAGTCGCAGAGCCTTATAATCTCAGGATCATTGTACAACCTTCTAAAACCAAGAAGGATAAGTCCAACCCCTCTTGGATGCTATAACCTTTCCACCACTTCAAAACAATGAGCACAACCCTCTCTGAGCTGCATTGTCTCTGTATCATCGATATCATCAATATCATCTTTCAAGTCCTCTTCATAGTAGCTAATGAGGTTGTCAGGGTGAAAAATGTGGAAAGAAAACCAAGGAGAAGAGAATGTTTGAAATAGATGTCCCATGGCATAGTTGGAACTAGAAGGAATCTGAGAAATCTCAGGAAACCTCAGAAATCCCCTTGGGCAGTATCTCTGACTGATGGTGAGCTGTCCTGTACTAAAATGCTTCCCACAGAACAGAACAACTAAAGTTACTACAGAAACCAGATATCAATTTGAAAATCTTTCATAAAAAGAAAAGTTCCCATTACTTCAGTATCAGGAAATTCCCTGATTGATGCTTTATTTGAGATAACTCATTCCTTCACATGTCTTCACATGAACGTTAGGTGGAGTTACAACTACACAAACCTCAAATTGATGATGGGAGCCAAGAAATGGCTGGAGAAAAAAAAAAAGAGAATTTTCCTGTTAGGAAATGATGAACTACCACTTCACCTACATAGTCTGCTTTGATTTCTCAGCAGGAAATGATTTCTTCTGAAGACAGCTTCATTTGGACTTATTCTATTGTAATTTGCATTACAGGTATCAAGGTGTTCTACCCTCCTCTAGAGTTTATACAGAACAAGGGTGATCCTCAGAAATTGAGATGTGAATTTGCCCCTTTCTGTGACCCTTGTTCTTTGGAAAATTCCAGGGATCCCTGTTGGTACTACCTAAGCTTCCTAAGTGAGTTCTTTTTCAATGGGGATATTCTAGACCCTGGCATAATGAGTTCACTTCACATAGTAGGTGCTTAATAAGTATTTGCTAAAGGAACTTTGGAATTATTCTTAAGCTTCTAGGTACAATTATCATTAAGCAAATCTATGTAGTCTTTTACTTAGAAAAGACTGCTCACACAAAAGATTTCCTTGTCACCATTTACTTAGGATAAGGAGTTAATCCAAACTGAAGCTATTCTAAAATTCAAAGACCTTGAACTGCAGACAATTGCATTGACCTGAACCAAAAAGGGCAGAGGCAGAATCATGTAAGCTGAGATGGGGATTTAGCAGTGTTCTCCATGGTAACTAGAGAAGCAAAGAATCAAAGTGATGCATGAAATTGCTTCAAGAACTGTGTTCAAGAAATGCTTTGAGGCTGATTTTAGTCCCAGCTCCAGCTTCTGTGAGCCCCTGGAGATGTCTGAAACACAAACAAAGGGGCCAGATGAAAAGGAGAGGGAAAAACAAGGCAGTAGGAAGAAGGAAGAAAAAGGAAAAAAAGGTAGAAGGGAGGGAGGGAGAGGGATAGAAAGATCAGAGAGGAAATAAAGAGGGAGGGAGGAGAGATGAAGGGATAGGAGAGAGAACTGGAAAGTGTGGAAAGCATCAAAGACAGGGAGGAAAAAAGAGGTGTGGGAGAGGCTGAAGGAGGGGGAAGAGCAAGGGGGCAAAGACAGGGCGGAAGAGGGAGGAAGGGAACAGGGAGAAAGAGGGAAACCATAGCAAAATAGAAAAAGAATAAAGAAGAAGGAGGAAGGAGGGAGACAGGCAGTGTGAATGTGTTTGCTGAGACTCATTAAACTTTGAAATAAGAGATGTTACTTTCTTATATTTCAATCCTCCTCCCCAGACACTCCAAGCCTTTATGCTGTCCACTGGTTGCTGAGAAATCCCCTGGCAGTGATCCTGGCTCCTGAACCTACCTTTCCTCTCTCCTTTCATTAAAACATACAGGTTCTGCATCCCCTTCTCTCTACATCCCATTCTCTGTTATCCATCTAGAAAATCTCTTCAGATTTTCTTAATAAACTGAATAGTTAATGTTTAACTCCTTCCAGCAAGGAGTCACAACGTATATGAAAAAGAACAGGAATGGGGGTCAGGGGAATGGAATAGCTATCCTGGCTCTATAGCTGAACATTGTATTATCGTGGCTAAGTCCTTCACTTTATTCCTCAGTTGTTGTTATTGCTGTTTATTTGTAAAATCAGAGATTTAAACAAAATGATATCGAATAACCTTTCCAGCTATAAAATGTTACATATCTTACCTATTCGGATATAGATTTTGAAAAGACTTCCTATAATATCAGCAACCAATAGGAGTTTCGTACTCCCTGATATTTCAGCTATGGGAAAGGGCTACACAGTGTCGGGAGATAGTTTAGGAAAGAAGAAGGCTTTGGGATCCAACAACCCAAACACCCTCTCTGTCTATAAATAAGGTCAAACCTATGAGCAGATCAGAAAAAATCTCAATCCCACTGATGAGTTTCCTGAATTGGGGTCCCAACAAATAATTCTCTTACTGGTTCCATATTCTAGAAGCACATTTATGAGAACCAGTATTTACCAAAATAGTTCCATTTAACAATATGCTCAGTAGATATTAGGCAAATGAGCCATATGCTGACATGTTGTTCAGAAATTTCAGTCATGTCTGACTCTTTGTGACCCCTCTTTGGAGTTTTCTTGGCAAAGATACTAGAGTGGTTTGCCATTTCTTGCTCCGTCTCTTGTTATAGATGAGGAAACTGAAACAAATAGGGTTGACTGGTCCATATAGCTAATAAGCATCTGAGATCAGATTTAAACTCAGGTCTTCTTGACTTCAAAGGCTGATACTCCAGTGCACCGCCTAACTATCCCATATGCTGATATAAATGAAACTAAATGGTGCAATAGATAGAAAACTTGACCTGAAGTCAGAGAAATCTGAATTCCAGTCCAGCCTCAGAAATTTACTAGCTTGATGGCCCTAAGCCAGTTACTTCAATTATGTACATTTCAGTTTCCTCAACTGTAAATAAATAAATAAATAAATAAAAATGGAGATAATAACTTTATCCCCGGGGTTGTTGTGAGCATCAAATGAGATAATATTTGTAAAGGTATTAGCACACTTTTTGGAACTTAGTAGACACTTAATAAATGCTCATTCCATCCCTCCCTTAACCCCTTCCTTTAATGGTCATGTTTCCTATCAAGGTTACTATTCCTTCCACTATGCAGATCACAATTCATTTATCCCTGCCTGTCCTGTGTCAATCATTCACGTCCTTCCAAAAGAGCATTCATAGGCAATTCTTCATGTTCTCTTCACACTGTCTCACTGTTGGTAGAGCCTACAGACAGTCTTTCAGTTGTCTCTGACTCTAAATACATGACAGATCCATTTTTCCCAGTCATACATTTATTTACCCAATGAAATCCTTTATATCACTTATCTCTCATAATTTCCACTTTCATAATGTACTACAGTCTCCTCTCCCCCACAGCCCTTCAACATTGTTCTTTGGGTGATTTTTTTTATTTTAAATCTATTTCTCAGTCATATTAGGGTTCACCATCTTATTCATTCTTATTAGTATGGATCTTAATGCCATCATTATAATGTACGAATTCACAAAGCATCTGTGAGTTGGATAGTTTGGGAAACACTGAGTAGGAAAACTCCTTCAATGAACCACAATAATAAACCATGCGGTACATCACATGTTCAGATTGACCTAGTTAATAAAGGTAAGAGATGGGATATGAAAGCAGGCCTTTCTGACTTCAAGCCTAGACCATTGTACAGCATTTAAAAAGACAAATTATGATACATTGACAAAAAGTAATATCTTCATTTGAATTGAAAGAAAAGTTTAAACACTCAAACACATATACATATATATTAATATCTTCACATGTATGTATTTATATATATGTATATACAGACACACATATATACAGGGAGATTGATATACATAGATATTAACATAATGATTGTATAGAATATTTTCAGTGCAAACTAATTCCTGTTTTTTCCTTCTCTCAAAGATATCTAACATCAATAGTATTATAGAAGCATGTTATCATACATTCAGGAGCATATTATTTCAAATCAATATAAAAATGTCAGAACAATACAGTTCAGAAATTAGAGGTCTTGAATTGGTTAACATTACACATGAAAGAATTACAGAATGATAAAATTTTTAATTTTTTAGAGACCATGAAGCTTATCACCTTCACTTCCCTGGCCCTAGGCAACTCAGAGCAACCTCAGATCCCTCCTGCCCCCACAGAGAACAGGTTTCCTCTTCAGAGATTCACTATCCCATAAACATAAGGAATGAGGCACATCTCCTCAGGACCACAGCTTGGCTTGCTGGCCTGGAAATAGACACCCACTCATAACATAGGGTAGGCCAGTAGAATACATGGGTGGAGTTCCTTGGCAAAACAATCCAACATTATCTCATTTACTCTAACTCAAACTAAAGGCTTTGCTCTGCCAGAACCTTCCCAGGGTAAGGTGGGAAGCAATGAGTTTAAGAATAGCCAGTGCAGAGGAGGTGGAACCAAGATGGCAGAATAAAGGCAGGGTCTTGCCTAAGCTTTTCCCCAAATCCCTCCAAATGCTTTTAAATAATGACTCTAAACAAATTATAGAGTGGCAGAACCCACAAAAAGAAAGAGTGAAGCAATTTTCCAGCCCAGGACAGCTTGGAATGTCAGCAAGAAAGGTCTATTGCACCTCGATGAGAGTAGAGCATAGTCCAATGCAGGCCACACCAGCATAATCCTGGCCCCAGAAAACCAGAAGCAGGTCTCAGGACCCACTGAATCAAGAGCTGTTTATGGAGCTCTCAGTCCACGTTCAGTAAGGGGGTAGGACAACTGGCCAGAAGGAGATTACAGGGGTCTCTTTGGCAGCACTGAGGCAGGACTCTATGGCTTTGCCCATCCTTGGATCTGGGTCACAGTCCTAAGAGGCATTTCCAGTGTGAGGAGAAGTAATAATCAGAGCATGTGGCCACAGTGGAGTGCAGAACCTCCTCACGGTTCTAGGGCAGAAAAGAGTGCTTATGGTCACTCATAGACCAGAGCACAGACCAGGAGTGGAGGAAGCACACCTCTCCTTAGATCGTAGTGCCTTGGAAGAACTGATAACTTATAGGTCCCTAGAAGTATTTCTGAAATAGGCTGCACAAGGGGCAGAGCCAAGATGGTGGACTAAAAGCAGTGACTTGCTTGAGCTCTTCCCCAAACCCCTCCAAATAACTGTAAAAAAATGGCTCTAAACAAATTCTAAAGCCACAGAACCCACAAAAAGACAGAGCAAAACAAATTTCCAACCCAAAACAACCTGGACAGTTGCTTGCAAAGGTCTATCGCACCAGGCTAGGAGAGGAATGCAGTTCAGCGTGGTCCCGCAGGCAAAGACCACATCTCAGTGAACCTAGAGCAGGCCTCAGAGGACTGAATCACAGGTAACTGTGGTGGTTTCCAGACTTCTCAAGCCACAATGCAGAGAGAACTTAGAAGGTCAGTAGGAAAAGTCTGTTACTGCACTAAGAGAGAAACTTGGTCTCAGCCCCAGTCCTGGCTCAGCCCCAGCCCCACCCAGCCCCAGGGTGGTGACTGTTTCTGGAGCTCTAGGCCCATAGACAGAGAGGGAATCTGGTGGCTGATGAGAGGGAGTTTGCAGTTATCTCTTTCCTGGTGCTGAGACGGGAATCTCTTGCTTTGCCCATGCGTGGTTCTGGGTTACAGTTCTGGGTGGTGATCCTGGGATGAGAAGGAGTACTGACATGGTGGAGCTTGTAGTGGTGGTGGAGATGGAATTCTCCTCACAGTTCCAAGGCAGAGAAGAGTGATTGTGGTCACTCATAGACCAGAGCACAGGCCAGGAAAGGAGTAAACACCTCACCCCTTATCATACCACCTTAGAAGAACTGAAAATTTGCAGGTCCCTAGAAGTATCTCTGAAAACAGCTGCTGTGAAATAGCTCATTGAAAAAAAAATCTGACCTATCTAGGAAAGATAATTTAAACATTATTGGACTACCTAAAAGCCATGATCAAAAAAATAAGAAAAGGACTCTAGACGTCATCTTTCAAGTAAATATTAAGGAAAACTGCCCTGGTATTCTAGAACCAGAGGGTAAAATGGACATTAAAAGAATCCACTGATTACCTCCTAAAAGAGATAACAAAATGGAATCTTCTAGGAATATTATAGCCAAATTTCAAAGCTCCCAAGACAAAGAGAAAGTATTGCAAGCAGCCAGAAATGGTTCAAATATTGTGGAGCCATAGCCAGGATAACACAAGATTTAGCAGCTTCTACATTAAAGGACCAGAGGACTTGGAATACAATGTTCCAGAAGGCAAAGGAGCTAGGATTATAACCAAAAATTACCTACCTAGCAAAACTGAGTATAATCCTTCAGGGGAAGAAATGAATATTCAAGAAAAATAGAAGACTTTTATGCATTCTTGATGAAAAAAAAAAACAGAGGTGAAGAGAAAAAAGAAATTGTCTTTCAAATACAAGGCTCAAGACATGCATAAAAAGGAAAACAGGAAAAGGAAATTATAAATGACTTAATAAGATCAAACTGGTTATATTCCAACATGGGAAGTTGATACTTATAACTCATAAGAACTTTCTCATTATTAGGGCAGACAGAAGGAATATAGGGCATAGGTGTGAGTTGTGTGAGATGTGAGTTGAATATGAAGGGATGATATCTGAAAAAAAAATTAAAGGGTGAGAGAAGAATGTACTGGGAGAAAGGGAAAGAGAGAGATCGAATGGGATAAATTGTCTCACATAAAAGAGGTAAGAAAAAGCTTTTGTAGTAGAGAGGGAGAGGGAAGACATGAGGGGGAGTGAGTGAACCTTACACTCATCAGCATTGGCTCAGAGAAGGAATAACATACACACTGAATTGGATATAGAAATCTATCTTATCCTATAGGAAAGTAGGAGGGGAAGGGGATAAGAGAAGGTGGTGAGAGAAGGGAAGGCATTTGGGGGAGTAGTCAGAAGTAAAACACTTTTGAGGAGGGGCAGGGTTAAAGAAGGGGGAGAATATAATAAACAGAGGGGTTAATAGGATGGAGGAAAATACAATTAGCAATAGTGATGGTGGGAAAAATTTTGAAACAAGTTTGACTGATAAAGGCCTTATTTCTCAAACATACAGAGAATTGTCAAATTTATAAAAATAAGAGCCATTCCCTAATTGATAAATGATCAAGAGATATAAACATTTTTCAAATGAGGTAATCAAAGCTATATATAGCCATATGAAAAAAATACTCTAAATCACTTTTGATTGGAGAAATCCAAATTAAAACTATTCTGAGGTACTACTTCATACCTATTAGATTGGCTAATAGGACAGAAAAGGAAAAAGATAAATGTTGGAGGGGATGTGGGAAAAATGAGACATTAATGCGCTGTTGGTATAGTTGTGATCTGATTCAACCATTCTGTAGCGCAATTTGGAACTATGTCTAAAGGGCTATAAAACCATGCATACACTTTGACATAGCAATACCACTACTAGGTCTGTATTCCAAAAGAGATTTTTTTTTAAAAAGGAAAAAGACTTATAAGTACAAACACACATACACACACACACACACACACACACAAACACACATGTGTGTGTGTATCAGCTCTTTT
Source organism: Vombatus ursinus (assembly GCF_900497805.2). Classification (NCBI taxonomy): domain Eukaryota; kingdom Metazoa; phylum Chordata; class Mammalia; order Diprotodontia; family Vombatidae; genus Vombatus; species Vombatus ursinus. Next base: position 5,559,613 of record NW_020954844.1, read on the forward strand.
CTGGTGGCACAGAATTTGAAATTGAGGGGATGCCTATCAATTGGGGAATGGTTGAACAAATTGTGGTATGTGATTATGATAGAATACTATTGTGCTATAAGAAATGATGAGCAGGATGCTCTCAGAAAAAAAAAACTTGGAAAGACTTACATGAGCTGATGCAAAGTGAAATGTTCTGTGTACAAAGTAAGAGACATATTGTAAAATAATCAGCTCTGAATGACTTAGCTATTCTCAGCAATACAGTGATCCAAGACAACTTTGAAGGACTTATGATGAAAAATGCTATACATCCCAAGAGAAAGAACTGATTGTGTTTGAATACAGATTGAAGAATACATTTCTTCTTTATTTTTTTTCTCGAGGTTCTTTCCCCCTTTGATCCATGTTTTCTTTCACAACATGACTATTATGGAAATGTTTTGCATGACTACACATGTATAACATATTGAATTGCTTACCTTCTTAATGGGGAGGGGAGGGGTGGGAGGATAGGAGGGAATTTAGAATTCAAAGTTTTAAAAACAAATGCTAAAAATTGTTGTAACATGTAACTAGGAAAAATAAAATACTAAATAAATAAAAAAGATAAAGGATATGAAAAAGAATAGCCAGTGCAAAAGAGTTCTCCATATTGGTATTTACACTAAGAATTGCATAGATGCTTTCAGATAAGAGAGGTGGTTCCTTTATTAGCATAGCTGCAGCTGTGTGTATGGGCGGCCACTGACAAGGTCTGTGGCTATGTTCAGGAGCACATGTGTCTCTTTGCAGCTGATAAATAGCCCAGAAGACACTGTGACAGTTCTAAGAGATGTTATCTCATCCAAGCCAAAGTTAGGGTCAGTATCTAGACCACATTCAAGCCCAAAGGTGCTCCTGGGAAAGCCTCAGGCACAGATGGAGGAGAAAGAAGAAAAGAGGAAGAAAACAAGACAATGTCAGAATAGGAATCAGCAGATCATAGGATCACCAGTGTGGAAGGAACCTCACAATCCACATAGTACAGGCTCAAGCAGAGATCCCTCTTGCAACATTCAGTTCAACAAATAGTTTAGGAGTTGGTTTTGTGTAAGGCACTATCCAAGGTACTGAATTAGAACTTCAACTTTACTGATATCCCTGACTCTGCTGCCTGAAAGCTTTCAACCAGATGCCCAGTGTTTTCAGGTACTAACCAAGGTAATACTATGAAAAGTTATAAGGTCGGGCCTGGAAGGTTGGTTGGATCCAAGGATAGTACCGGTGGATCTTCATGCAGATCAAAGTGAATTATGTACTATTCTCCAAGATTTTAACCTCTATCTGGATACTGCCACCCCTCCCATAAGAGCAAGTATGGGCCATGACATAGGCTTGCAATGAGAGTCTTCCATGATGCAGGCTGGACTTTTTTGGACCAGGGGGTAATGAAAGGTTTGTCTGCACTTTTCCTCTCAATTTAGGGAGATGAACAAAATATCAAATTAATCACACAAAATTGGAGTTGGTTGTTGGTTGATTTCTTCAAAGTTACACAAAGTTAAATGTTAAAGGGTGAATTTGAATCCTTATTTTCTTAACTTCATATCCAGCATTCTCATGCAGTATGCCACACTGCCTCTTAGAAGTCATTATCAAACCTCAATGATGACCTTGATGATCAAGGGAAGGGATGTCTTCTGCTGCTCCATTTACAGGAGAACAGAAAGGATCTGAATTCCTCAAATGTGTCCATACAATTTCCTTTTTTCAGTTCTCCATGGGTGTTTTTGTCCCCTGTAGTGTGAAGAATCTTTGTCTTTAAGCTTCCTCTAACTTTGGTGGCATTAGATCATTCCTACCACTTCCAGCAGTCAGACTCTCTAATCTCTTGGAAAAGATGGAGAGGGGTAGGCTACATGATTAAATAGGAGGATTCAAAATTGGATTAAGTGTAGGACCACGAGGATAGTCCATTCATAGGCCTGTAATTACTTGGAAGGTGGTCTACAGTAGAGTGCCTCAGGCATCAATGCTCAGCTCTGTGCTGAACAGAGTGTTTGTCACATTTCCAAAGACACAATGCAGGGAGAGATAGCTAATATGGTGGAAGGGAGCACATTTCACAGATCAAAACAATCTTGACATGCTAGAAATCTGGGCCAAATCTAATATCACGCAGTGTACAGACTGAAGAAGTCCAAAGGGACCATCATTTTACCACTAAGATCATAATTATTTTTTTGACTGCAATGAAAACTTTTGTCTCACATTAACCACATGACACAATAAGTCCTTCAGATTATTTTTTTTTCAAAAATGCAATCTAACCACACTGAAGCCTTATTGGGTGTATGAAATCAAGTTTTGGAACCTCAGTTAGACTTTACTTTTATCGCTATTAAAGTCATTTCCTTTGATGAGGAAACAGGGACTCAGAGATTACGTGTCTCATTCATAGTCACAGTAATGATTAAAAGATTCTAAGCTATAAAGAGTATTAGAAATTACATTGATGAATCTTATCATTTTCCTTTTTTAATTTATATTTTCCAATAAGCAAAAATCTGCCATCTCACCAACCCAACACAATCCCTTTACCACTTGAGAACTAAAGAAAATCAAATCCTGTTAAAAATGCCTATACTCAGCCAAAACAAATTTCCACTATGGTTCCTCCCCCACCTCCATAAAAAAGTTTCATTTCGAATTCTAAGTTCTTTTCCTTTCTATCAGGAGGTGGGTAACATGTTTAATTTTTGGTCCTCTGGAATCATGCTTGGTCATTACCCTTGTAAGAATCTTTATTAAGCATTGTTTGTCTTTACTATATTGTATTATTATTCAAATTGTTTTCTAGGTTCTGTTCATTTTACTTGCAACCAAGTCATGAAAGTCTTCCCAGGTTTCTCTGATACCATCCATTTCATCATTTCTTTCAACACAGTAGTATTCTACCACATTTACATACCATAACTTGTTCATTCTTTCCCCAGTTCATGAGCACTTCCTCTGAGTTCCTCCCTTTTTTATTAACAAGATAACTATATATGTTTTTTACAAACTTAGAGTTTATCTTGCTTAGAACTACTTCCTCACTGAATGGACCTTCCCTCTAATCCCCTCTGTCCCTTTCTTCCCTTTCCCTCCCATTTCTTTGTAGAAGAAATGTATTCCCATCCCCAATTGTTTGTGATTTCTTTCTTGCTTTAACTAGCTTAGTTGACAGTGAAGTTGATGCTTTAGATGTTCCTCTCACCCTCTCTTCATTGTATTGCTGTCTTCTTCTGCACTCTAATTATGTAAGACAATTTCCCTTAAGCTTCCATTCCCTTCCCCTCTCATTTCTCTTCCTTTTTCTTTCCATTCTTCTCTTAAGATCATTGAGAACAGAACCATTCCCAGGCCTTGTCTAGTTAGACTTTCTCTCTGACCCCTGATCATGATTTGGCTCAGAGGGGACAGATTAATCTTCTCAAAATATTAGAATTTAAGCATTTTATCCTTGTTTAATCGATTATCTTTTTTTTCCTGTTTATTTGTTATGTCTTTCTTAACTCCTGTATTTGAACTTCAAAGTTCCTACTTAGTTCTAGGCAACAGGAATGCTTAGAAGTCCTCTGTTTCTTCAAAGATCTATTTTCCCACATGTAACATGATATTCAATTTTCCTGAGTAAGTTATTTTTGGTTTTAAGTACATCTCTTTTACTTTCAGAATGGCATAGTCTAAGATTTCTCCTTTTTTATAGTCATGGCTGCTAAGTCACCGGAATGTGATTCCTCAGGTGCTTGCAATATTTTTTCCCATAAGTCTCATGTCTACCTCCTGCCATCTTCCACCTTTGTGACTTTGCTCAGTTTGTTCTTCCATGCCTGGGATGCTCTCTCCTTACTTCCATCTTGTGGATTGTCTAGCTACATGCAAATTCATCCCATCTTTTATCTTGTACAAAAGCCACCTCTTGATACCATCCTCATTCAGTTGTTAGGAATCCCCACCTACTGGAATTATTTTGTATTCATTTTGAATATATTCATGTTCATGTATCTGTAGATGTAGTGTTCCTCCTTTTTCTGATAGAAAGTATGTTCTTTGATATTAGAGACCTTTCTTTCTTTCTTTCTTTCTTTCTTTCTTTCTTTCTTTCTTTCTT
>NW_020954844.1:5563739-5578741 GCF_900497805.2 Vombatus ursinus
CTTTCTTTCTTTCTTTCTTTCTTTCTTTCTTTCTTTCTTTCTTTCTTTCTTTCTTCCTTTCTTTCTCTTTATTGTTGTATCCCTTGTGCAATGCCTGACACTAGTAGGTGCTTAGTAAATGCTGTTGAATTAAATTAAATTAGAGTTGAATGATATTGGATTACATGTGAAAAAACCATAACTCCAATTCCTAGCTCATGCCTCTGTAAATATTTTCCATAGAAAATGGTATTGGAAAGGAGAGTCTCTGTTTTCCAATAGGGTAGAAAGGCCTTGATTCAATGTTAGTATCCATTGAAGAGAAGCCTGCTAAGAGAAGGCCTTCTATTCATTTAATTGGCTTCATACTTCTTTGTTCAAACGTTGCTACTTCTGCTGGGATTTTTCAATATAGAAAGGCAATGCCTTATATTCTAACTAAGGAGGCAGATCAAAGCCACAGTCTTGGGCCATATCTATAAGGGTGAGGACTGGAATTACATGATCTGGTTTGACCTAAAGTCATTTGCTTTGGACTCCTGACTACATTGATTCTTCTGCCTAGTAAACAATAAGAGCAGGATTTCCATATCGCTACCCTTACTTTACCTTCCCTTCTGGAGGATGAAAACATGTGGGCAGCTCAGCTCAGCCAAGCCTTCCGCCTCTTCCTTTCTGACTGGCAATAGGAGTGGTCCCCATTTTGTGCTGCTCCTATTTCTTCTCCCTTCTCCCCTTTGACAACATGGAAGCCTCTTGGATTTTCTCCCACACTGCACACCCCTTGGGGAAAAGAGGAGAAGCAGAGATATTCATGTTCTCCTTTCCCAAGAGTTGATCACAGGATAGGAAGCCTGACTCCACTAATATTCTTCTTCCTCCTCCTTCTCCTATTCCTCCTCCTCCTTTCTGTCTTTCTCTGCATTTAAGTTGAATATTTTCTTTGTCTTTGGGTATGTTTGTCTCTCTGTCTCCGTGTGTGGGTCTTTCTCTTCCTCTTTTCCCTCTTTCTCCTTCTCTCTCTCCCACCCTCCTCCCTGCTAGAAAAGCTCATGCAGCTTTTGTGTGGAGAAAACTAGGCTGAATCACATCAAAGAAAAGTATTGACCTCTCAATAATCATGCTCTGTATGTGTTTAAGATTATTGCTAAGGATTCTGTTTTAATTATTGCAAGTCATTTTTGAGCGATTGGTTTGCTTGTTACTGAGTTAAGAATTCCCCAGTAGTCTATATCCCAATGATCCCTATTAAATGATTCCATCTAAGAAGCACATCCATGCACTTGTTCTGTGAAATCCCACCTCACAAATATACTCTGAACAAGGCAGTAAAATAAGGGGAGTCCTAGCACCCCCAGCCCATTTCAAAAGATCATAAATTTCGAGGAAGAAGGAACCTTATAGGCACTGAGACCAATTTCCTCATTTTGCAGATGAGGAAACTGAGGCCTCAGGGAGATTAAATGACTTGCTTTGGGTCACATAGGTATTATTTGTGCTCTCTGCCTGGCACCAATCAACTGCCTCAAAATGGTATAAGGGTATATCAAATTCAAGGACTAGTAGAAGTGGGAGCATCCCTTCTTCCACTAGACAGGCTCATAGAGTTACAGAATAATTTTCTTTTCTGTTCTTATTTGTGTAATGTGAAATATGTATTTTTTGACATTTTAAGAAGCATATAACAAATTCAACAATTACTTTGAAAGCCGACTTGTGTTTCCCCATTAATTTCCATCTGGTTTTCTCTGTGAACTTTTTTAAAAAGCTGCAATGGCCCTCTTTTTCTTCTTTTCTTTTTTTAATTTTTCTGGGAGACAACATTATCACTTCCTCCTTGCTCCACCAAACACAAAAGAAAAACCATACTCCTTGGATCTAGCAAGCAAAACCAAGCAAAATAAATCTACACATTTGGCACATCCAAAAATGTGTGTCTCATTCTACACCTTGAGACCATCACTTCTCTAATAGGAAGCAGGTGACTCTTCACAACTGGTCTCCTGTAATTGGGGTTAATTATTGCATTGATAAGAGTTCTTGAATCGTTCTTTTTTTTTGTTGCTACATAAATTGTTCTCCTGGTAGTGCTAACTTTATTGTACATCAGTTCGTAGAAGATTTCTCAGGTTGCTCTGAAAGTGTCGCCTTTATTATTATTGTTACAGTATAATAATGTCCAATTTATATTCATATACCATACTTTATTCAGTCATTCTCTAGTTGATGATCATTTTCTTAATTTCTCTTCCTTTGCTACAACAACAAAAGCTACTTTTTTGTTTTTTTCTTTTTCTTTTTGTTTTTTATATGAATCTTTTTTTCCCTCTTTCTTTGATCACTTTGTTTTTTGGGGGTTTTTTTGCTGTTTTTTGTTTTTGTTTTTTTGTTTTTGCTAGGCAATGGGGTTAAGTGACTTGTCCAGGGTCACACAGCTTATAAGTGTTATGTGTCTGAGGCTGGATTTGAACCCGGGTCCTCCTGAATCCGGGGCTGGTGCTCTATCCACTGAGCCACCCTAGCTTCCCCTCTTTGATCACTTTGGAGCATAGCCTTAGCTATAGGTCAAAAAAATGTGTACATGTTAGTGACTTTTTGAGCTTAGTTACAAATTGCTTTCCATAATGGCTAGAACAATTCACATCTCTACATGCGTGTATGTGTGTAATAACCAGAATTTGAGTCTATTTCTTTTATGCCAAATGTAATGTTCTTCCCACTGCATCACATTGCTTCTAGACTATATAGGAAGCAAAATTTGAACCCAGGTCTCCTGACTCAAGTGAATTTGTGATTCCTTCAATATGCCATGTCTTTAGACTATTTGTCAGAGTGATTCAGGGCTGCAATAGGGGGGAGAATGGATCACCCCACTGGTAGCTTTCATCAGATGCAGTTTGATGACAGATGAAAAAGAACTACTCAAATTCAAGAAGCAAGAAGCATGATAAAAAACCTCACTAAATTGGACAATATTGCCAGAAGAGACTTTCGGCTCAAAACCCAACCTGTGTCAGAATCCATCTGCTCCAGCCCCAGTGCTTATTCATTTGCCCAAGAAAAGAAAACATTGCGTTGCAAAGTTTTCCTATCTTAAAACAAGCATTTCAAAAATACACCCTAATGGTTTCTAAGGCAAAAAGGCAAGTGCTCCAGAGAAGATGGCACCATTTCCCTTTGTAACTTGAGGGATGAAGAAAGAATTGAACATGACACCTTATTTTAGCTTTAAGTGTTTGTCAAAGTAGAACTCGATAAATATGGCTTAATTTGTCATAGGCAAAGTCTGGATGTGCAGATGGGATTAAGCTGTAGTGAAATGTCTGCTAAGACTTGGTTGCATGCAATTTACAAGTTTCTGATCTTGATCATTAAGCATGTAATTAAAATATTTTTTTGTAATCCCACAGAAAAGAGTAGGTCAGTAAAGCCCCACACAGCATAAATTGTTGTGTGGGGACTCTCTCATTTGCAAGGCTATAGGTTTGAAGGAGCTAAGTGATATTGCTCAGCTATCTCTCTGCAATTCTTAATTGTCCCTCTACCCCTGAGAAAATTCCTTTCCATCTCTACCTACACAGATGACAACTGGCTGATATAGAGAGAAACCTGGATTTAGAGCTGTAAAGATCTTCAGACCCTGTAGCCCAATCATCTCATCTCCAAGATAAGGAAACTGAGGCCCAGAAGGATTGACACCCTCCCCTTGGATTACACAGGCAGTAAGCAAAAAAACAGGATTTGAACTCATGTCTGCTGGCTCTACATCCAGTGCTCATTAGTTCAATTCAACATTCTATGAAACTCCCACCCCCCCAAAATATATATATTTATTAAACATTTACTATGTACTAAGCACTGTATTAATCACTGGGGATACAAGACAAAGAAGGGTAAAAATGATGTCCCTGATCTTAGAGATTTCCCATTCTAATATCACAGTTTACGTATTAATAACCAGGTACATATTATTTAAGGCATTTGGGTGACACAATGGATAGAGCACTGGGCTTGGAATAAAGAAGACTCATTTCCTGAGTTTAAATCTGTCCTCAGCCACTTACCAAGTGTGTGACCCCAGGCAAGTCATTTAACTCCATTTGCCTCAATTCTCTCATCTTTAAAATGAGCTGGAGAAGGAAATGACAAACCACTGCAGTATCTTTGTTAAGAAACCCCCAAATGGAGTCATAAAAAGTTGGACATGGCTGAGAAAACTGAACAACAATTGTCATCTGATTTATATAGAGTATATGGATGACAACCTCAGAGGGAAAACAGCAGTGGGGGGATATAGGAGGGGCTTCCTGCAGAAGGTGGAATTTGAGCTGAATCCTGAAGGAAGACAGGGAAATGAACAATCAACCAACAATGATTCAGCCGTAAGAAAGTCCTTACCTTCAAAGATCATACAGCTAGTAAGGGACACAAGTGGAAAACTACATAGACTTATAAAATGTGAGAAAAGCTGTCAGAGAGACACAACTGAGAGCCATGGGGGACATTATAACCAATTTGTAGTCAAGGGGAGAGATAATCAGGCAAGGCTTCATGGAGGAAGTGACATTAAGCTGAAACTGGAAACAATACCGACAATAAACGGGAATTATGGGAAGAAGGAATAGCATTAGCAACAATGAGAATGAAGACATCACTAATGACTAGAGGGAATGAATGTGCCAAAAATCATATACTTCTATCAGAGATATTGATTTAAAATTGTTTTCTCCCAATCCATACATTTGCTTCTGATTCTACAAATACTAATTTTATTTAAGCAAAATTTGTAAAACTATGTTTAGACAGCTAGATTGCACAGTGCACAGAGCATTAGAACTTGGGAGTCAGGAAAACCTGGGTTAAAATCCTGCTTCATATGACCCTAGGCAAGTCACTGAAACTCTCTCACCTCAGTTTCCTCATCTGTAAAATGAGGATAATTATAGTACCTATATCACAGGTGGCAGTGAGTATTAAATGAGGCAATATATGTAAAATTATTTCTAAATGTTAAAAAACTCTATATATACATATATATACATATATATATATATACATATGTGATATTTATTTAAGATTGTCAATATCAGAGTAGGAAAGGATATTAGAAGTCAACTAGTCTAACTCCTACCTGGAGAAAAAAATCTGTTCTATAGCTTACCTGACATGTTATCCCCCAGCCACCACTTGTAAGTCTCCAGTGATAGAGAACCCATTACATCCTGAGATAGCCCATGCCCACTTTTGGATACTTTGAATTGTTAGAGTCATGATTTATTAGCATCATCCTAAACCATGGTGAGCATAGCTGGATTAGCTAGCTACCCACTTCCATACTGATATTTGAGCAGCAGAAAAAAAGACTCACTGGTCAAGAATATCTATCTTAAAATTTGTCATTTTCCCTAAAATTAGAGATGAGATATTCATTCCTTTGAGCTAGGGCAATATAATTCTAATTTATCTCTGTTAAAATGTTAAATGTGATGATGCCAGAGAAAGGATAGTACATTATTATCTAAAAATAATTTATTAATATAATGGCGGGACTGTCCCATGAGGGCCTCTTCTTTAGAGCACATGAGATGTTTTGCTTGGCTATCAACATATACAGTAGGTTGGTGAACATGTTTCTGTAAGTGTCCAATGAAACAGTCTTTCCCTTTTCTGCTTCACAGAATGCACAGGTCTCTTGTAACTGTTTCTTGCCTGCTTATCATATCATGAAAATAAGCTCTTTAATTAGCTACCGATCTAGAAATATGTGTATATACAAAAAGCTTGGACAGATACAAGCTCCTTTCTAAAGTCGTAAATAAGACAAGAATTGCTGTGGGCCTCTGGGTGGGGAAGGAGTCTTACTCTCTTTAGCACCCAGCCACCCTGTAGTTATGTCCATGTGACATTTCTGTCCTTCTGTTTCTATATGTGTATTTTTTTCATAATCTTAGATGAATGAGTATCAGAGATAGGGCACAAGTAACAGAGTAATGAGTAACGGAGACTAACACTGAAAGGATGAGAGTCATTAAGAATCCTGAAATTAGAATACATGGAATATTATGTTGGGAGGTACAGTAGCCAAGATATATGTGGAGCTAGCCTTTAGAGGTGACCTAATTGATTCAGCCCAACAGTGAATCAACAATGGAAATACTGAATGCTTCAAGCAAGTACAGATGGACAAATGATTAATTCTTTGGTTATGCCACACTCAGAAATGAACTTAGTGTATGAGGGGGAAGGGTCTCACTTTGTTGAAACCACTTTACATTTCAGTCCGCTCTTGAAGGGATTGAGGGAATCTGTAGAGTATGCCCATTCTTGGTTTGTGCATGGAGGGAGAAATATGTGTGTGTTGTTCTTTCCTTACTATACCTTTCCAATAAATACTCCTTCATAAAAGCAAATTCATGTTGATTGGTTAATTGATATTGAGCAGAAATCAACCGGTCAAGTTGATATTGGAGTACTAATAAAGTGTGAGTGATATTGGAAAAGAACAGGAAGATGAAAGTTTCTGAAAATCTGCATTAGAAAGATATCTCCAAGTTATCCCCAGAGCCCTTAAGGGAGATGTAGCAAACCTTCCTCTGGGGAACCGACCTGCTAGTCTTTGTGTGGATTAGGATAATAAGCTTAGAGTATATTTGCCATAGAAATAAATAGGTTTATCAGATAACTTAGAAAGCAGAGAATAGAGTACTAGGGGACTCTATATAGGGCAGACGTGATTGAGTGATGGGAGGGGCAGTGATAAGCTTAGAAATACATTACTGCTTGGGTAGGGCATAACTGGATGAGTCACCTAAGTAGGAGATTTTGAGTAAAGAATAAGTGGCTTAGGAACTACAAAAAGAAAAACCAAAAGGCAGAGAAGAAAGAGAGGGAATGAAACAAAATCATAAGATCATAGGATGATAGGTTTAGAGCTAAATGAAACCTTAGAGGCTATTAATTCTAAACTTTTTATTTTACAGACAAGGAAACTGATACATGAGGAAGTCAAGTGACTTGACCAAGGTCACACAAGCAATATATATCAGAGATGGATTTTAACACCAACTCCTCTGACTCCTGGGATAGTCCCCATTAGATTGCACCATGCTGGACAAACTTAGATGTCTATATATTTGTCTTGGGTCAGACATTACTCATATGTTATATATAAATAGAACAAGATGCATAGAGAGTTGGAATTATGAAAGAATTTCCCATATTGGTGAGCTATTCCATTCTTGGTTTGACCCTCTAATATGACACATGTTCCATTCTAAGCACCATAATTTAAGAAGGTCATTGACAAACTGAAATTCACCCAAAGGAGTGTAGTGAGAGGTTTGGAAGCTAGAATATTTAGGAAGAGCTTACAGGAAGTGAGGACATTTGGCCTGGAGAAGAGACAGGGATAATTTGATAAAGTTGCCATCTAATATGTAAGGGCTATCCCAAGGAAAAAGGAATTAATTCATTCAGCTTAGTTTTAGAAAGCAGTATACTAGTACCAGCGAGTGAGAGTTCCAGTGAATTTCAAGAAAATGTATACCACCATAAATAGCACTCCTTCAAAATGGAATGGGCTGCTTTATGAGACAGCTCAGTACTTATCAATAAAGGCCTTTAAGCATAAGTTAAATGACAGCTGGACAGGATGCAGCAGAGAGGATTTCCAAAGGATGCTAAGGCAGTTCAATGAGGGATCCTCCACTCTGACTTCTAACTCTGGATTCTATGACAACATGTGACCATCACATAACCACAGATACATTCTTTGAGAGCCCACTCCATGTCAGGCACTGAGAATACTAAGAGGTAGCTCCCAGACCTTAGGGAGCTTAAAATCTAATTGTAAGAGAAGATATCTAACTAAATTGATAGAACCATGTAATATGATCTAAATAGAACTGAGCTGGGAACCAGGAGAACCAGGGTTGAATACCAGCTACTCTGTTACTACAACAAAATATCTTGTCTTTCAGTCTCAATATCTTCATCTATACATTGGGATAGTAATATTTGTACCAACTACTTTCCAGGGTAGTTACAAGCAAGTCCTTTTGCAATCACAAGCATAATATAAATAGAGGTTATCAGGACTGATGATGATCATAAATATTAACAATTCTCAAGATGCTAGATTAGTGAAGGCAATCAATTCAATAGAGAAAAAAGAATGAGATCTTGCAGATTCACACTCATGAAATACGAAAATTGAAAGGGATCTCAGTAGACATCTACATGAAGCCAATCTCTACATGAAGAGAATCTCCACTATAACATATCCGACAAGTACTCATTTGCCTTTTTTTTGAAGTCTCCCAAGAAAGTTTTACTTATAAGATAGCCACTCCATTTTTTTTTTTTGGATAGTTGTAATTGTCAGGAAGTTTTTCCATATATTAAGCCTAAATCTGTCTCATTGTAACTTCCATCTGTGGCTTCTAGTTCTGATCTTTTCTATCAAGAAGGACAAGTCTAATCTGTCCATGACAGGCTTGAAGTATTTGAAGATAGCCATCATATCTCCTCTGAATCTTCTTTTTTCCAGCCTAAACACCCCCAGTTCCTTGAATCAACTATTATTGACTTAAGTACAGTATGCCACTAACTCAAGGGCCTTTACCCACCCTGATTATGTTCCTCTGGACACTCTTAACCCTATCAATTTCCCTTGGAAGCCATTGTTCCTAGAACTAAACACAGTATTCCATTTGAGGTCTGATGAGGGCAAAGTACAGTGACCTAACACCGCCCCATACCTGGAAACTATGCTTCTCCTAATGCCCTAATGCATCACTTTACATTATTAGTTTGGTGGCCCATGACATCAAATGAGCAGCTCACTTCTTTGGGTTGAGTGGTTAAGGAAGATTTCATAAATGTAGTAGGACTTAGTCTAGGCCTGTACTGGTAATAAGTATTTCTATAGATGGACAGGAGGCCATTCAAAGAAAGGGGGGGGGGCAAGAAACAATATGAAAGAGCTGAAATGTGCATAGTACAATCAAAGGATAGGGAGGTTTCACTAGAGTGGAGGTTTCATGTAAACAATCTACTGCAAAAATAATGAAAGTAGCTAGAGGTTGGAGCAAAGTTTCAGAGGACTCTTAGGCTGATTTCTGAGAGCATTAGGAATCTCCTGAAGATTTCCTCCCATTCTCCAGTTGCCAAGCCTGATTGATTCTATCTCTAATACATTACTTGAACCCATCTCCCTCTTTCCACAAAAATCATCATCACCCTAGTTTAGGGTTCCATTTCCTCTTGCCTATACTACTGACCTAGGTCTACCTGACTTCAATCTCTCTTCCCTACAATCCATGTTCCACATACTGATTTTCCCAAAGCACAATTGTGAACATGTTACTCTTTCATTCAAGTAATTTCAGTGAATGGAAACACTTCTATTTGACAAGTTCAGCCCATTACATTTTGCTTCCAGCCTGTCTTTCCAGGCTTGCTGTATGTACAATATTTTACCTAACATAACACCTACTCTTACTGATGGCATTTCATCTCCTTTCCCCTCTTGCCTTTGCCGGGCAATACTCTTTCTTAGTATTTCTAGTTTCGTTTTGATGTTTTTTCAAGGCTCAGCTCTAGGGCCATGTCTTATATGAAGTCCTTCCTTACCCTCCCCCTATTTCCTGTGCCTTCACCTTTGAAAATTCATTGACTATATTCCACATATTTTTTTCAGACATCTTTGTACTCATTTCCTTCCAGTAGAAAAGAAGGGCCCTTGAGGGTAGCAGCTGTTTTATTTTGGTCTATGTATCCCCATCACCAGTGACTCATAGTAGGTACGTAACAAATGCTTGTCAAATTGAATAATGATCATGATGCTTTGTAAGACTGATCGAGGTTCTGTTAATGATAAAATGAGGCAAAAAAAAGTAACTGAAAAGGACATGAGGCATTTCTAAGAGAAAGTTCTAGGCCAACCAATGCTATCATTTCATTGTTCCTGGCCTATTAAAAAGAAAGCTGGTGCCTGAGCAAATCCCACAATGCAGGAAGGTCTACACACATGGTAGAGGTGTTAGGAATGAATGTAGTACACTGATCACAATGCTGAGCCTGGAATCAGAAAGACCTGAGTTTGAATCTAGCCTCAGACAATTATTAGATGGATGACCCTGGGCAAGCCAGTTAATCTCTGTTTGCCTGAATTTTCTCATCTCTAAACTGAAGATTGTAATAGCACCTACCTCCTAGGGTTGTAGTATGGATTAAGTGAGATAATATTTATAAAGTGCTTAGCATATTATATGACATATAATAGGCACTTATTAAATCCCTTCTTCCTACCTCCCTCCTTTCCTTCCTTCCTTCCTTCCTTCCTTCCAAGAAGCATCACTGAGAAAGCAGCAATGATATGGTACTTATAAATGAGCATCTTGACATTGTATATCAGTCACTCCATACCAAAAATATACACATAGCCTGTTGTATGTAAGAATATCTTAACTAATTTCTGGAAAAGATGGACTGGGAAGTTGATGGGGCATGACCTTCTCTCGTACTTTCCCTCTTCCACATCTAAGTGGACCCAGACGTTTTGGACACTAAATATAAATAGATAAATTCATCCTCACACCACTCTCTACCACTTTAACTTTTTATTCAGGAGGCACTGAGTCAAGGCAGTGTAAAGAAAAGATTGTTGGATATCTGGGTTTGAGCTCTAGGTCTGACATTTATTATTTTGATCTTATCACTCTGAGCCTCAATTTCCTCATCGGCAAAAACTGAGATTAATAATACTTGTCCTATCTAACTGACAAGGTTGTTAGGAAGAAAGACCTTTGTAAACCTCAAGCATTATGCAAATGTGAGCGATGACTAATAAACCAAGCCAGTGCATGTGACCACTTTAAATGTGACCATTTTAAAATAAATCAGGATACTTCCTTTCCAAAAAGACAGAAAATAAATACCTCACATCATATTCAGGTCATTAAGGTCTCTGTTGGAAGTTTCCTACTGACAACCTAATGTATAAGAGGCACCATGTTACAAGGGAAAGAATGCTAGCTTTGGAGGCAGAGGACATGGCTTTATTTCCTGGCTCTACTACTTATTACCTATTTGACCATGGCTAAGTCATTGTCCCTCAGTTTCCTCAACTGTAAAATGAAAGGCTTAGACTAGATAGATTTTAAGGTGTCTTCTAGGTATATATGTAGTTAGATAGATATAGATATGGATATAGAGATAGATATATAGATATGGATATAAAGATAGATATATAGATATAGATATAGATATACACACATACATATACATATATTTGTGTCTGTATACACATATGTGTATGTGTATGTGTGTGTGTTTGTGTATTCTCTATAATTCTATATAAAGGCCAACTATGAGCAACTTCCCATATTGCAATGGCTTCTATTATGTCAATCTATGATTTTCATACCAATTCATGGGAACAGTTAAGAGTTATTGTTGAGCTTTGTGCTATGGGATGGAAATGATACTGAGGGAGAAAATAAGGGTGTTCCAAAGCCTTTCCCCCAAGGAAAAAAAATACAGCTTTTCTTGCCTTCTGGGTGCTTTGAATGGGGAGGGAAAGAGGAAAGTATAACCTGCCCTCCCCACTCCCACTTGGCTCCAGCTATCCAGAAAAATAGAAGTTGGGAAATAAGATCAGCAACAAGTCATTTGATTGGTTTTGGTGGGCACAGATTTCACAGTTTCCTATGGTTAATAATCAGGTTAGATCTCCTTGTTTCACAATGGACTTGCCCTAAAAAAGTGACTTTTCCACTAGTCCTCAGATGAGGCATAGCTGTGGGAATCCAGAAGGCATAATGTTGGCTCCAGCCCTCAAGGGATCTTGAGGAACAGTCTAAAGAGACTTTACCAAAGAGGAAGATGTTTATGACCTGCATAGACCAATAGAAGAGATCAGTACATAAAAATGCAGATATCTTCTTGGGGATCTTTCTTTTGTCTTTGCTTCCCAGAGAAGCAGCGTAGCAGGCAACAGGCACACTTTTCATCTCATTTTTCTGCCTTTATTGGCAAGCAAAGGAGCAAGTAGCAATGTGACACCCTTTCCCCTCAGTTTGGAATTTGGAAGTCAATAGGACTTGCTGTCAAGGAAGCCTAACTGACTAATAGGGCTTGTTGTCAGGGGGACCTCATGGCTGTTAGGGCCTGTTGCAAAAAAGAAAATAGCCTCAATAGGGCCAAGGAGAGAAAATCTCTAATTCCATCATATTTATCAGAAGGCTCATATGTCTATGTTTTAATATTACAAGTAAGACTTGCATTCTCAATTCGTAGAAGACATTTTGATGGATTTGCATATTTGTTCTAAGGTAGAAAAGTCCCCCAAAGTCCGCATCTTCACTGGTTATTATAAAATACATCCTATATCTCTCTAAAGCAAAATTGTCTTTTCATTCAGTAAGGTTCAGCTCAGTAAACATTTATTTTCTATTGACTGAAAAAATAACAAAAGATATTAGCATTTATATAGCATTTTGAGGTTTGTAAAGCTCTCGATCTACAGATTTCACTTGATCTTCATTATAACATTATGAGGTAGATGCTATTATTATCATCATTTTGCAGATGAGGAAGCTGAGGTTAAGAAGTTAAGTGACTTGCTCAGGGTCACACAGTTCGAATGTGCCTGGGGAAGTGTCTGAATTCAAGTGTTCTTGAATCCAAGTCTTATGTTCTACCCACTGTGCCACCTAGCTATCTCAAAAGATCCTGAATGACTGATAAGGAAAAAAAAAGTGAGCTGCACTGATTTGTTATATGACCACTTCTACATGTCTGGAATTCACTCACACTCTACTTCAGCCTCAGAATCCTTCGATTTCAAGCCTAAATTTGGGTATTACATATTTTGGGAATTATTGATTCATCTACCTAGTGTGTGTTTTTAAGTTAAATTTTTCTTACACTAACTTATCAGTGTAAATATGATGTAATGGAGAAAGTAAGTTACATGAGAACAGGCGCTATATTTTAAAATTATCTTTGTACCTCAAGGAACAGGAGACTTAGCTTTTATTCCAGGAAGTTAGTTATTTGGAAAGTAGAATGGTCCAAAGACTACATGAGTATTGGATTGGAAATTGGATTACAGAAAGAAAAATCAAATGAATGTGGGAAAACCACTTGGAATGACATAATTATTCAGAGAAGTGGGAGAGCATAGGATTTAGACTTAGAAAGAACTTTCGATATTAACTAGTCCAATCATCTCATTTTATGGAGGAGAAAACTAAATTTCAGAGAGGTTAAGAGATGTGTCCAAGGTTACAAAGCTAGTAATTGGCAGATGTAGCATTCAAGTGTGGGTCTGCTCAAGCCCTAATTCCAGGAACATGGAGATAAATCTTAAAATGTGCTCAAGATTTGGGTGAATTGTGAGGCAGAATGGGAGAGACCATTGCAGGAAGGGAGGACGTCATCAGAATAGCCTAGGAGTTGAGTATGGACATGACAGAGCTGTGGGACAGTGGGGACACCTGCTTATCTAGAATATGGTTTATATGAAAGAGGAGTGGGTAATGAATGGGATTGGACGGGATTATACACAATGATACGGATCAATATATTTTAAGACTAAGAATAGCTATAAGGGAGATGGGAAGCATCAGTCATTTTTTTTTTATTTTAGTCTTTTGTACTTGTTATTTTGTTGCTTAAATACACTTGTGCTCTCTTCATTTTTGGGGTGGTAGTGGTGGAGAAATGAACAGCATTTATCTAAAAATCTCTGCATACTCTTCCAAGATTTTTGGTTGCAGATGAATTCATATAACAGTGATGACATATTTTTGGTCCATGTGTTAGCCAATGAAATGTGAATTTCATTCTCTGTTGATGTTCAATAATGTGGAAGACCTAATTTTTTTAAAGTCCTCTTTTTTCCTCATTCTCTCTCTTTCCCTCTCTCTCTCCTCATTCTACAATCCTTTGTTATGGCAGGTATAAGGCAGATCCATGAGCTAAGAAAAAGAATGTGAATAAGACCCTTTGGCAGGATCTCAATGCTGTCTGCTTCTCCTAATCTGATCATGTTTCCAAATCCATGAACTTTCCTGTGCTATCAAATTTACAAAAATGACATTTCAATATAATCCGTTCACTGAAGAACAAGCTCTTCTAGGTATATATAAACATGTCACCAAATGTGCATTTGTGGCACTGAATCCTGCAGAAACCTGACTTTGTAACTCAGATCTTTAAAGATGGGTTTGGTCAAGCGTGCACTTACTAGAAAGCTGTTAGCAATTTGTTAGAAATCTGGCTTTATTGAAGAGCACATAAAATATGCAATGGAAGTATTTAATGGGCCTGCTGTAGATCTAGTTTATTGTGTTTTCATCATTGTAAATTAGTTTGATGAAAAATGAATAGGTAAAATTCTGCACATGGAAGCAATAGAATTTTAGCATAATAATCATCTGGGAAATTATTATTATTTTAACTTAACAAAGTATTCATTTTGACACAAAAGGCCCTTTTCAGGAAAGCCCTCCCTTTATTGAGTAGGAATTTCATTGAAAATACAAAGCAGAAGGTTATGTTGCTCTGTAGATGACAGTAGATGCCAGGCAACATTGGAAACCTCCCTCCTGGTAATCTACCCATCATAATTACTTACCTATATGTGTATATATATATATATATATGTGGACCTGTAATGCCCCTGCTTAGTTCTTCCAACTTTTGGTTTTTGACTCTTGGACCTGAGGTCAGCTTCCATTTCTTCAGATATCAGATTAGAGCTGCAATGACTCTGAGAAATTAACAGACTCAATTCCTTCATTTTGCACATGAGGAAATCGAGCTCAAGATAAGTTAAATAACTTATAAAGTCACATGTCTAGTAAGTGGCAGAGGTAAGATTCTCAGGTCTCCTGACTCCAATCTACTATTCTCTCTTATCTAGTCTCCTTAGAGTACAGGTTCTAAATGGTGAGAGAGTATTTGTGTGTGTGTGTGTGTGTGTGTGTGTGTGTGTGTGTGTGTGTGTGTGTGTG
>NW_020954844.1:5578751-5590813 GCF_900497805.2 Vombatus ursinus
GTGTGTGTGTGTGTGTGTGTGTGTGTGTGTGTGTGTGTGTGTGTGTGGTGTATGTCTCTGAAAGCCTAGTGAAGGCAGGGTCTTGTGGTTTAAAAAGTCATGAACCTTAAAGACACAAAGTCTCACAGTCTCACCACTCCACGTTATATCCTCATGATAAACAGTCCGGGAAGAACTTCACCAGTTCCTTCAAGTACATGTGTAAGTTTCTAATCAGTGGAGCCAGTCCTATTCAAATCATTCATTCTAGCACATGGTTCAGGCTGGTGAATTCCATCTATAAGACTTGGGGCTAAACAAATGGATAGAGAAAAGTGAGGACATAGTAAAATTAAAGGGTTTATATTTAGCATTACAAGTTTCTCGTCTTCAGTGTCCTTCCTCATTGGTAACTCATTCCATTTTAGGCCAAAAGAATCTTCATAGTCCTTTCCTCCCTCACCTCAGAAAAACACACTATCAGTTTCAGCTATCTCCAGGCACATCTGTCTCCATCACAAACAGGAGAAATTAAACTTGTTTTCTTTAGATAGAACTAGGAACAAGAGATAGAATTCACAAATTTGAGTTTGATATCAAGTGAAACTGTAACAAAAAATGCAACTTTTCAATAATGAAAAGTACCAAAAAAAATAGAATGAGTCACCTTAGGAAGTAGAGAATTCTCTCACTGAATATCATTAAGCAAAGAAAAGACAGAGCAGTTGTCAGTTGTATTGTAAAATAGTATTTTATTCACTTATGGGAAGGACTAGACAGCTTCTGAAATGCCATCCTATTATATTATATGATAATGTCTTGCCTGACTTATCCTCATCAATCTTTTTAATTCCTTACAGAAATATATATGTGTGTATACATGCATATGCACACGTGTGTGTATTCATGCATATGTATAAATATACACATTTATAATACATACATATGTATATAGGTGTGTATATAAACACATGGATGTATGCATGTATACGTACATGATACAGATAACTGGTGACAAACAGAACTCTCCTAAAGACTTTGGGCGAATCCAACTCTGTTCTTTTCTCTGAGCCTCAGATGATTATCCCCCCTCCCACTGTAAAATGATGTAGTTAAACTGCATGATCACTAATCCTTTTTCAGCTTTAGGGTCCTCTATGTATCAAAGGTCACATTATCTACCAGTCACTCAACTGATCATTATGTTCCCTAGAAATCTAGTTTTATATTTTGGTCCATCACATCTGTGTTCATTCTCTTTGGGAATATTGGTCAAGGGAGATAGAGAAGGAAGCTAGGTATCCAGCTCATGCCCTCAGCCCAGCCAGAAGTATGGAGTGATCAAGAAACTACAGGTAATCAAGGAAAGGGAATATTTCTTATTCTTTTCCTGGATTATCCACTCAAGGTATATAAGAGCTGAAATGAGAAATGTCAAGCTCTATATCTATGAACAGTGAAACTAAAACCTTCATTAACTGGAATGATCACAGAAAACCAATCTCTGACCAATTAAAGTCAAGGGTAATCCAAAGGGAAGTAAAAGGTCACCTGGTGAGTTGGAAGAGGTTCAAGCATATTACTAACTAAAAATTAGAAGATGTGACATAAAGGGCACCATTAGAAAACTCTATAATTAGAAGAGGAGGCCATCACTGTTTGAAAGCTTTAAAGATCATAGGTGCTATCTAGTAGAACCTTCTAATTCTCAGGAAACTGAGACTTAAAGACATTAAGCAACTTGTATTCCTATGGCTAATAAATATCAGAATCAAGATTTGAAGTCGTGTCTTGCAAACTACAAGTTCAGAACTTTAATCACTGTACTTTAGCATCTAAAGTGGCCCAATGCATAAAGAACTGGATTTGTATTCATATAGACCAGAATTCAAATCATGTCTCACTAGCTGTGTCAACTGGGGCATCTCATTAATTTCTTTCAGCCTCAGTTTTTTTTTTCATCAGTACGATGAGGATAATAATAGCACCTATCATGTATGTGTGTATGCATGTATTGTATTATTGTTATTATTATTATTATTATTATTATTATTGTTATTATTATTATACCAGAATATTTCTCAAAGCATCACATTTTGTTAGAAGGGTGGGATGGCCATGAAAAATTTGGAAATTGATGGACAACCCAAGGAGTCCATCACTATCCAGACCATGCTAGGAGGTCTAACCCAAGATTCCTGGCAATTTCTATGGGTCTTCTGTGAAGGATCAATGAGAGAACTTGGACCAGAGCCTCATAGGAATAGAGGACATGGATGATTTGAGATTGGCACCATTTCAATAGTGAAATCACAGATCCATCATAAGACTAAAGTAAGAAGTAACTAAAATTATCAAGAAAAGGGGCTGTTCTGGGTCACTGATTTCCTAGTCAGAGGTCAACCTGAAAAAGCTTTTAGATTTCAACTATGCTTGTTGATAATCTTTCTAAAATGCCTTAGTATTCTGTCCAGTCTCAAGACAGCATGCTGAACACAATTAAACCTTTCTGTGTCAACCAAGGCTTTTGCAAGGTCTCAAGGTCACCATTTTGAACATGATTGGTAATGAAAAGGGAAAAGGTATAAAAAATACAAAGGCTCACACATTTGAAAGAGGCCTTAATACTTATCCAGTAAAGCCTTCTACATACTGCAGTATTACCTCTAATCTAATCTTCCAACCTAACTCCCCCTACAACCAAATCCCTCTAGCTGCAATTACTTAACCTCTTCACTGGGATGCATGTCCTATCTGTGAACACAATAAAAGGGAACAGTTAAAGACTTACATTGTCATTGTTTGGGTAGCTCTTGTTGAAGGGCACTCAAGTCCTACCTAGTATGAGAAACCTTGCCTTGTACTTGTGACAAACTACCTACCTTACCATCTGATTCCCAGGAATAGGGTGCCAGTCTTATCCTTCAATTTTTAAATTTCTGACTTGGTATAATTTTGAATAGTTGACTTCCTCTAGGTCTGGGTTTTCTGCTTGTTCTCATCACACCTCTATTGAGGCAAAACCCTGACTTCAAACACCAGTTCCAAGGGCAGCTAGGTGGTGCAGTGTATAGAGCACCAGCCCTGGAGTCAGGAGGACCTGAGTTCAAATCCATTCTCAGACACATAATTCTTCCTAGCTGTGTGACACTGGGCATGTCACTTAACCCCAATTGCCTCACTAAAAAAAAAATCAAACACCAGTTCCCATAATCGGGTGCCTGTCTGATGTCACCATACATTTCTGATGTCAACAATCTACCTACTTATGTATACTTTGATTCCAAACTCTCCTGAGGATTTCTTTTCCTTTTTTTTTTTTGGACTAAATGTACATGTATATATACACACATATATTTAACACAATATTTGTATATCTATCTAAAACTATCGATATATCTAATAAGATATATATAACGATAGAGAGATTAGAGAGATTAGATGTATTAGATGTAATTCTTATCTCCCCAATAGATTATAGTTTCATTGTGAGTGAAAATTGTTTTATTCTTGGTACTTGTATCCCCAGCACCTAGGACAGTGCCTAACACATAAGAAGTTGGTGTTTAGTAAATATTTCTTGATAGCTAAATTGATCAATTCTTTCTTAAGTCGAGACTAACTCTCACTGAAACTTCAAATTATTGGACTGAATATTGCTTGACCTTAGCATGGAATCTGGAAGCTGTTCACACTTAAGCCAAAATTTGTTTTCATGTCTTTTTCCCAGCATTTGTCTATTTTTCTTGAGAAGCAAAATGCAGCAAAGAAATCCAGTTATCACAGGGAGCTCATTCAAACTCAAGGTTGCCCTGGATTTGCTGAGTGTCTGAGAGGGGCAGAGCAGTGGACAATTCTCACAGAATCTACATTAAATAAAATGGTCATAGTCTGCAAAAATCTCTTAGGCCATCCCAGCATGGAAGGAAAAGAAGTGTCATATGGTCAGCTTTGCATAGCTTTAATAAATGCTGGGCTATCAGGCCTCTAGGGCAGCAGAGCTAGATTTCTACTAATTAAAATGTGAGTTCATTTCATTATTGTTATATCTAACTGCAAGTCACTGCAGTCTCTCGAGGAGAGAACTAACCTCTGGAGATATTCCTTATTATCTCATTTCACATTGTTTCAATCTCGTTTATTTTTCAGATAGGGTATCCAGTGTTTCTTGCTATCTTTTGCTTTACTTTGTTATATCCAGGCAAATAGATTTATTTAGGTCCACCCAGAGATAACTAAGTCAGCTTAAATGTCCCCCATCTTTTGAGGATAAACATATTTTACTATTTATACATCAAGATTAATAACGGTAATAATAATAACAACAAAAACAATAGCAATCCTAACAATCAGTACCAATAGCTCTTTTGGTATAACTCTAAAGGAAACCTAGCAGAATTTGCAATGTACCAACCAGAGAAGGTAAATATGTTGGTTAAGGCATTGCCAGAAGTTCTTGTGGAAAATATTAGTGGTTTAATCTATTTCCCACTCAACATAGAAAAATCAGTGTTGGTAACATGATGGAATGGACCATGAGATCTGGAGTTCAAAAATTTGACTTCTGAAAACTTAAAACATCTGTGCCCTAGGGCAAATCACTTGATTTTCTGATCATTAGTTTGATCATCTGTAAAATGAAGGGGTTAAATGAGATTTTCTCTTGATTCCAAACCTGATAGGACACACATAACTACAAAGAATCACAGCCTTTATGGATTGGATGGGGACTCAGTGGATATCTACTCCTATTAAAAACCAGGTGAACAAGCATCACTTGAAGAATAAGCCTTCACTTGAAGAAATCCAGTGAGAGCAAACTACCTGCCTACCAACATGGCTCAATTCAATTTCACAAAGTACTTTTAGAAAGATTTTGTTGTTGTTGTTGTTGTTGTTGTCCTTTAAATGTGCCTCTTTGGAACTTCCAAGCATTATTCCTAGCTTTGCCCTCTGGATTCTAGGAAAACAAGGCTAATTCTTCTTCCACGTTTGATAACAGCTGCAAGGTTGCTCCTCTGAATGTTCTCTTTTCTAAGCTAAAATTTCTCATTACCTTCAATAAGTCCTCATGTGGCTTAATTCACAATGGGATTGTGTGAATTCAACTGAATTGTGTGTTGCTTATCAATGCCCTTCCTGAAATATGAACTACAGCACTCAATACAAAAGTTCAAAAAGGGTTTAATCAGAGCAGAATATGATAGTATTAGTACTTCTTCAGTCATAGGAACATGGGTTCATAGATGTTTTAGCCAACAGATATGTTAGAGACCATTTGCTCTAATACCCTACCACTACCTCCATTCCCTTCCTGGCCTCTAGTGGACTCCAATCTCCCCAGAATTGCTGGCTTCAAAATTCACAAATCTCTATTCACCCTTAGTTGGCTTGATAAGTCTTAGGTCTCCTCAAATAATAAAAACATAATAAAATAGGACTTCCCAACAATGTAGGAGGGAAAACAATTCCATCACCCCATCACAATGCCAAATGCTTAATTAATACTTATCATTTACCAAAAGCCAATGCAAATACAAAACCCACAAGAAGAAAAGTAACCATGGATCATGACCATTCTATAAGCAATGTCAGACTCTATGGCCTTTTTCTTCCCTGTCCACTCTATACCAGTCCAGTCGTCCATTAGTGCATGGAGTGCTTGAGACAAGATGGGCATCTAAACCTCAGCCTGAGGTGCTTACTAGTTGTGTGACTCAGCAAAAGTCACTTTTGTGCCTTGAGTTTCCTGAACTAAACTGATGATCAGGAGTAGCACCTACTTCCTAAGGTTGCTCTGAGAATAAAGTGATATAATATTTGTAAAGAGCTTCCTGGTATATTCTTTTTTTTAATTAATAAATTTATTTATTTTTAGTTTTCAACATTTACTTCCACAAAATTTTGAGTTCCAAATTTTCACCCCATATTGCCCCTCCCCCCACCCCAAGATGACATGCATTCTGAATACCCCTTCCCCTAGTCTGCTTTCCCTGCTATCTCTCCCCTACTTCCCCTTCTATTTTCCTGTAGGGCAGTATAGATTTCTGTACCCCATTTCCTATATTTCTTATTTTTCAGTTGCATGTGAAAACATTTTTTTTTAAACATGTGTGTTTAAAACTTTGGGTTCCAAATTTTCTCCCTTCCTCTCTTCCCACCCACCCTCATTGAAAAGGCAAGCAACTCAATATAGGTTATACATGTGCAGTTATGCAAAACACTTCCATAGTAGACATGCGGTGAAAAATGAACTCTATTTCCCTTAATCCTATCCTGCCCCCCCATTTATTCTATTATTTCTTTCTATCCTGTCCCTCCTCAGAAGTATTTGCTTCTGATTACTCCCTTTCCCAATCTGCCCTCCTCTCTATCATCCCCCTACTCTCTTGTCCCCTTCCCCTCCTATTTTCCTGTAGGGTAAGACAGATTTCCATACCCAATTGAGTGTGTATGTTATTCCCTTCTTAAGTTAAATCCTATGAGAATAAGATTCACTCATTCCCTCTCATCTTCCCCCGTTTCCCCTCCACTGTAAGAGCCTTTCTTTTTCTGTTTTTCTTGTAAGATAATTTACCCCATTCTGCTTTTCCCTTTCTCCTTCTCCTAGTATAATCCCCTCTCACCCCTTAATTTTATTCTCCAGATATGACCCCTTCATCTTCAACTCACCCTGTGCCCCCTATCTATCTATCTATCTATCTATCTATCTATCTATACACATACATACATATAATTTTTTCCCTCCAACTACCCTAATACTGACAAAGGTCTCATGAGTTACAAATACCATCTTTCCATGCAGGAATGTAAACAGTCCAACCTTAATAAGTCTCTTATGATTTCTATTTCCTGTTTACCTCTTCATGTTACACTTGTGTCTTGTATTAGAAAGTCAAATTTTCTATTCAGCTCTGATCTTTTCATTAAGAATGCTTGAAAGTCCTCTATTTCACTGAATGACCATTTTTCCCCCTGCAGGATTATACTCAGTTTTGCTGGGTAGGTGATTCTTGGTTGTAATCCTATCTCCTTTGCTCTCTGGAATATTATATTCCATGCCCTGCAGTCCCTTAATGTAGAAGCAACTAAATCTTGTGTTATCCTGATTGTGTTTCCACAATACTTGAATTGTTTCTTTCTGACTGCTTGTAATATTTTCTCCTTGACCTGGGAACTCTGGAATTTGACTACAATATTCCTAGGAGTTTTCCTTTGGGGATCTCTTTGAGGAAGAGATCAGTTGATTCTTTCAATTTCTATTTTGCCCTCTGATTCTAAAATATCAGGGCAGTTTTCCTGTATAATTTCTTGAAAGATGATGTCTAGGCTCTTTTTTTGATCATGACTTTCAGATAGTCCAATATTTTTTTTTAATTCTCTCTCCTGGATCTATTTTCCAGGTCAGTTGTTTTTCCAATGAGATATTTCACATTGTTTTCTAATTTTTCATTCTTTTGGATTTGTTTTACAGTGTCTTGATTTCTCATAAAGTCACTAGCTTCCAATTGCTCTATGCTAATTTTTAAGGAAATATTTTCTTCAGTAATCTTTTGTACTTCCTTTTCCATTTGTCCAATTTTGCTCTTTAGGGCATTCTTCTCTTCATTGGCTTTTTGGACTTCTTTTGCCATTTGGGTTAGGCTATTTTTTAAGGCATTATTCTCTTCAATATTTTTTTTGGGTCTCCTTTAGCAAGCTGTTAATTGGCTTTGCATAATTTTCTTGCATCACTCTCATTTCTCTTCCCAGTTTTTCCTCTACTTCTCTTACTTGCTTCTCAAAATCCCTTTTGAGCTCTTCCAAGGCCTGGGACTGATTCATATTTTTCTTGGAAGTTTTGGATGTAGGAGCTTTGACTTTTTTTTTCTTCTGGTTGTATGTTTTGATCTTCTTTTTCACCAAAGTAAGATAATATAGTCTGACTCTTTTTGTGCGGCTTGCTTATGATCCCAACCAAATACTTGAGTTTTAAACTCTTTGTTAAGGTAAGAGGCTGTTTCTAATGTGGAGAATGTACTGTCCCAAGCTTTGGGGGTTTGTACAGCTGTTTTCAGAGATACTTCTAGGGGCCTGAAAATTTTCAGTTCTTCCAAGGTGCTATGATAAGGGGTGAGGTGTTTCCTCTCCACCACCACAAGCTCCACCATGCCAGCACTCCTCCTTTCCCCAGGACTGGCCCTCAGAACTGTGACCCAGATCTAAGTATGGGCAAAGCAAGAGATTCCTGCCTCAGCACTGGCAAAGAGATCCTTGCAATCCCCCTCTGATCTGCCACTCGATTCCCCCTCAGTCTGTGGGCCGGAAGCTCAGGAGGCAGCCACTGCTCTAGGGGCAGCTGAAACCTAACCTCTTCTCTCACCACAGTCACAGACTTTTCCAACTGACCTTCTAAGTTGTCTTTGGCATTCATGGGTTGAGAAGTCTGGAAACCACCACAGCTGCCCATGATTCAGTCCTCTGAGGCCTGCTCCAGGGTCGCTGTGGTCTGTGCGCCCACGCTGAAATGCACTCCTCTCCCAGCCTAGCGCGATATACCTTTCTGATCAGCCATCCAGATTGTCTTGGGCTGGAAATTTGTTTTACTCTGTTTTTTTGTGGGTTCTGCTGCTTTAGAATTTGTTTAGAGACATTTCTTTTAGGTATTTGGAGGGGTTTGAAGGAGAGCTCAAGCAAGTCACTGCTTTCCCTCTGCCATCTTGGTTCTGCCCCCCCTGGTATCTTCTTATTCAGTCATTTTTCATTCTTGCTGACTCTCCATGACCCCATTTGGAATTTGTTTGGCAAAGATATTGGAGTGGTTTTCCATTTCCTTCTCCAACTCATTTGACAGATAAGGAAACTGAGGCACACAGGGTAGTGACTTACCTTGAGTCAGAAAGCTAGCTAGTAAGTGTCTGAGTTCAGAGCTGAAATCAGCAAGGTGAGACTTCCTGACTCCAGGCTTAGCACTCTATCCATTATGCCACTTAGTTGCCCTGGCACATAATAGGTGCTTAATAAATGTTTATTGAATTTTAAGGAATTAAAGCCCTTAGTACAGTGACTGGCACATAGTAGGCACTTAATAAATGCTTTGGTCTTTTCTAAGTTAATCATAAATTATCATAACATAACATTAATCATACTTTTCCCTTCTCCTCTGCCCTCACCAATATTTTTATTGAATAACTGCTAGTATTTCTGCATGGAACTTTAAAGAGATAACCTCATTGGAGTCTCATAATAATTTTGTGAGGAATAAACAGTATTATTACTATATTCATCTTACTAAGCTCAGAAAGATTAATTGATTTGTCCAGGGTCACAAAGCTGGTGAGTATCTAAAACAGGTTCAAACCCAGATCTTTCATCATTACACCAAACCCAGAGATCTAAAACATTAAGAGATGGGGACTGGACCTATGATTTCATAGGTATAGGGAATTTCTAGGTGAAGTGATATCTTCTATCAATTTTTAAATTTATAATCTTAGCAATTTGCCTAGACCTACAAGAAGGTAGAAGTTTTGCTTGAGGTCACACAGTCAGTAGGTGTAAGAGAGAGAGAGAGAGTTTAAATTCATGGCTCCCTGGATTCAAGAGCAGCTCTAAGTCCATGATTCCATGTTGTCTCTCCTAAGCATGTAAAGGAAGAAACCAGGAAGCATCTCATGAAATTACCCATAAGCCCCAAAACAGAAAGTTTGATAATTGAAAATGTCTGTGCTCCAATTCATCTTCCACACCTGAGCAATCTAAAATGTCAGGCTCCTGCCAATGCCTCTTATGGAGGCACCAGACACAACCCTGTCATCAATGAAGAGGAGGAATCAATTCCGCATCTGTGCTTACCTGTCTCAGACAACAATTTTGTAGCTTCTAGCACCTTTTCAGTATAAACTCCAGCTTCATAGTTCTCCATCTCTGCATTGATGATGTGGATGACTCGGGCTGCCCGGCCACGAATCGCACCTGCTGTCCGGTCCAAAGTATCAACATCCCCTTCTTGGAGTGCAATCACACACTTATTCACATCTTCCAGAATGTGATTTTCTGTGAATAGGATACACATGCATTATTAAGTTTCATCTTCATTATAACTCCCTATTAACCAATCAGGCATCTATTGAGCCCTCTCCTAAGCTCCCAGCCTCTCTTTTGCCCAGTTTTACCCCATCTATTACAAACACAATAGTCTCTAAGTCAACAGTTAAGGATAAATTTCCATCTGTTTTCCCCGGCTTTTGAATGGAAAAGGCTAGGACTTTGTGCACTCTAAATGCGGTTATCAATGAATAGTAGTTAGCTGGCATGGAGTGAATTTGATCAAGCTTAAATGACTCCCATGACCATAGCCAGAGTGCATCAGGGGAATTTTTATCTAGTTTTAAATGAGGGAGAGAGAGAGAGAGACAGAGAGAGAGAGACAGAGAGACAGAGAGACAGAGAGAGACAGAGAGAGAGACAGAGACACAGAGACAGAGAGAGACAGAGACAGAGAGACAGAGACAGAGAGAGACAGAGACAGAGAGAGAGAGAGAATTAGCAACATGAACCAATATTCTTCAACTAGATATAGACGGCAGGCTATCAATACAGACCCTTGTCAAAAGGTTTTCACTTGAGGAAAATGCATGATTTTCTCATATTTTTATACAATCAAAGGCCTTAATATGGTCAAAATTTTCAACCTGGCGTTTTAGACTCTCCATGACATGACCTTCCTGTCCAGCCTCAATTCATAATTTTCCCCTGTGTTGGTCCACCATTCACTTTGTGGTGGATTACCATTCCATGATGTGCCCAAGCTATCTATGTTCACTTCACTCTAAGCTCCATTCCTGACTCCCTAGATTTGTCTACCTTATCCCTAGGAGGTTTGTCCTCATTCAAGTACCCTTATTCCCTTTTACTTCTCCCTTTATGTGACAGAGATTTTCCCTATAAGAATGGAGGGTCTTTCTATTTTGCATGTACTCTATTCGTAGTGCTTAGCACAGTGCCTGGCACATACTAAGTGCTTAATAATTTAGCTATTATATCTATCCATCTATCTATCTATCTATCTATCTATC
Organism: Vombatus ursinus; assembly: GCF_900497805.2. Lineage (NCBI taxonomy): Eukaryota > Metazoa > Chordata > Mammalia > Diprotodontia > Vombatidae > Vombatus > Vombatus ursinus. The sequence goes on from NW_020954844.1 coordinate 5,589,788, forward strand.
TATCTATCTATCATCTACCTATCTATCTCATTGTTCATCTGTCTCTCTATCCTGAAGATCTGAGTTCAAATTTAGCCTCAGTGATTTAATAGCTGTGTGACTCCTGGAAAGTCATTAAACTTCTGTCTGCTTCAGTTTGCCCATTTTTAAAATGGAGACAAAAATAGTGTTTGCTTCCGCATGTTGTTGTAAGAATAAAGTAAGATCATATGTGTAAACATTTTGTCAACTGAAAAATTACTATATAATTGTAAAATTCTATATAAATGCTAGCTATTATTATTAAAGAGAGAAACTGAAATCAAGGAGAACAATTAAGAAATTAGTGTAGTACTTCAGACACAGGATAGTGACTATGTAAGCAGCAAGAAGGAGACAGATACATGAGATGGTACAGAATTAACACTGAAAAGCTTCTTCAATTAACTGGATGGTGGAAATGAAAAAGTATAGAGTTGGGGATAACTCCAAGGTTACAAAGCTCTTTGAGCAGGAAGGTTGAGTGGGGGAATAGAATATGAGATGTGAAATAATATGCATAAATAAATTAATTGAATTGGTTAAACAGAAGCATACTGGCTTAACTGCTATTGAATGGAATGAAGAGATTTTTTAGATTTCTGGTACCTGCAATTTTTTGAGTTAAACCCCAAAATGAAAATATCTATGCCAAGTTGTTCATTTTAAAATACTATTAAAAGTTATAGTTTATGCCCAATGGGAAACATTTAAATGTTTCTAACATAGCTATTTCGCTTTTTTATGAGTGCAGTCCACATCTGAAAATTGGTTTTTGCTTCTGTGATATTAATAGTCAACATCACCTGGCCCCAATCCTGTTGCATTTCATGCAGAGGAATTAAAAATTCAGGTTCTAGCACAATACAATGACTGCAGTCCATCCTTTAGAAAATTTGGACCCAGTGCTTTGTAAAAAGAGATTTTCCCTCTAGGCTAGAAATTCCCCTAATAAGAAACACACACACACACACACACACACACACACACACACACACACACACACAC
>NW_020954844.1:5590823-5645374 GCF_900497805.2 Vombatus ursinus
CACACACACACACACACACACACACACACACACACACACACACACACCCAATAGCAACACTCCAAAATATCTTCTGGGCTAAGCTATGAATGCAAATGTTACTGATTTGCTAATCTCATATTTTGGTAGGAGTGGGAGCGAGTAATAGGAAGGTGCTTAGAAATAGGAGGCCTGTAACGATTGGACAATGTTCCTGGGCTACCAGCAGGATACAGTAAGATCAGTTGCTATTATCAAGCACAGCCTGTCCATGAGGTTTTCATCCTTGGACTGTGACAACGGTATGGATGCTCTGGCAGGTCTGGCAGAGGCTGATTTCCTGACAGCTTGTGTACGTTTTCCTGTCCTGGCACGCCAAGGCAGTTATACTATGGGAGTTGAATTGTAGAGTGTTATCAGCTTCAACCAAAGCATTTCCTTGTTACTGTTAATAATATAATGTAGAATGGAGACCAGAGGGAGAACTGCAGCAGGTAGGGAAAGTTTGGGAGAAGGTGGAAGGTAGAGAAAATTAAGAATAGCTTTGTATGGGAATGAAAGGTCCAAGATAAGACCTCTTCAGCTTTATTCTTTTCAAGAAGTGGCTCTGATTTTTTTTAAAACTCTGAGTTCTGAAAGTTTTAAATTCTAAAATATTTTCAATGAGAAAAACACCAGCAAGCAGTCTGCATAACTGACAGAATCAGAAAGACAGCAAGAACTGTCTGTGGTCCTGAACAGAATAAAGCAGAGAACTGCTGTTCAGGACTTAAGGAACTCTTGTGCGTCTTGTAGGCTGGATACAACCACTGCCACATTTCACTTTCTAGTACTTAAACAAGAATATTAGCTCCAGAATTTGAGACTAGTCCCATAAAGCTTATGAAAGAGGTAAGTGAAGTAGTGCATAAATTGCTGGACACAGATTCAAGAAGATGAGTTCAAATTCCGCCTCAGATACCTACTAGTCGTGTGACTTAGGGCAAATTGCTCAAACTCTGTCAGCCTCAGTTTACCCATCTGCAAAATGAGGATGATAATATGACTCTCCATAAAGGATTGCTATGAGAATCAAGAGTTAAAGTCCTTTGTAAAAATTTGTTGTTGTTCAATCATTTTAATTGCATCCAACTCTTCATTACCTAATTGGGGTTTCTCTTTCAAAGATACTGGAGTGGTTTGCCATTTCCTTCTCCAGCTCATTTTACATTTGTGGAAACTGAGGCAAACATGGTTAAATATTCCTGAATCCAGACCCTGCATTTTACTCACTGTTGCACTTGATGACTTTCCTCAATTAATATCTAAATACCAAAGTGTGTGTGTGTGGGAGGGGATAGACATTTTATCCCCTTATTTGCCTTAGTGGAATGAATTTAACAAAATATCTATTTTAATATATAGCTAAGAACAAGAACCAATGCTAGTAAAATATGGAAAAGTCCCCTGGGGGGGTAAAAGTATCCTAATTATAAATTTAGAGGGGGAAGGGATACCAGAGAACATTTAATATAAATCCTTCTTCTTAAATAGGAGGAAATTGAAGCCCTGGGAAGTGACTTGTCCCAAGTCACACGGAAGGAGGGGTGGAATCTTCAGAACCACTCTATTACAAGTGAAAGTGGAGTATAAGGATTAGGAGCCTCGGTAAAATGAGGGATGGGAGGGAATTGAAGATAAATGTGGATACTGCTATGTCACTATCCCTAATACTAGGCATGATACAATGACCTCATAGAAGGAGCCGTGATGAATTTGTTTTAATAAACTAAACTAAATTAACAAACATTAATGCACATTTCCCTAGAAATGGCTTTGATTGGGAAAAGTCACCAATTCTTCCATCTGCCTCTAAGGAACCATTTCCACATTATTTCACTGTTCCAGTTCAATGATCCTCATAGACAATTGGCAGTAGAGATGTAGTCCTTCTATACTCAACCACCCGCCTAACTTGCTGTATGCCAGTGGTGGGGCTGAGCCAGGAGAGGGCTGGGGCCAGGCTCAATGGGGAGTGAATGGGTGGGTGTCTGTGGATGTGCCAGTGTTTCTCCAACAGAGGAGGTGTCTGTACAACTGTAGCAGATTCAGGCCAGGAAATGTGAGTCTCATTTACTGAAGCTGATTGTAATTTTACAGAAATGATAAGGCTGGCACTTCCAGGTCCCCACCCCAAGTCCTGGCCATGGGGTTATGAGGCCATGGGGAAATGAGGCAAACAAACATTTCAGCCTGATCGATTTCTTCCCATGCTACAATCCTGTGTTGAAAATAGCTCATATGCTGATAGATGACCCCATTTGGAAGTGAGCTGAGCAGATAGGCTCTCCTCAATGTTAGATGACTAAGGGGATACCACTGCCAAAGTGGGCTGGGGGAAACAAAGCCTAAGCAAGAGCTTGACCCAGAGTCAGGGTATAAAGAAGAACTACCCTCAGGAATCCCCAAAAGAATTTATAGAAAAGATTGCTGGATTGGTGGTCAGAGGATATGGTTTCAGAATCAGTTTCCAAACCCATAATCCAACATGAGGAATCAACTTAAACTTTCTGTCCCTTGGTTCCATAACAACAAAAACAACTACAATCTCAATAACAATCATGAACAAATGAATTTTAGTGTCTTAAGGCTTGCAAAGTGCTTAACATGTCATTTCATTTGATCTATAAAACAACTCAGGGAGATAGGTTCTATTATTCTAGCAAGTCACAACCTTTGTTTTTCTCAGTTCCCTCAAATTTTACAGTTGAGGGAACTGAGGCAAACAAAGGTTAAGTGGCTTGCTTACAGATAATAAGTTCCTGTGGCAAGATTTAAACTCAGGTCTGCAACTCTCCAGGCCTAGTGTCTTATCCTCTGTACTATCTACCTACCTGGATACCTATTCCTTCATAGGTACAAATTAAGGATTGGAATAGTCAGCTTCTAAAGTTCACTCCAACTCTAAACCTCTGATCCTATAGTCAGAAAAGGCACCTGTACTCAAACTGTGTGTGGACAACACATTCATTTCTCATAGTTTTAACCCCAGGCTATGTCAACCCTATAAAGCACTCAGGGAAATTCAGCTTTCCTCTATTTTACTGTCTGGAAGACCACAAATATTAATGAGAAAACTAAGGATCAGAGAGTCATACAATTCAGAGAATTATAGATTTAAAATTATTAGAGAGCTTAGAGGTTATAGAGTCTAGCCTGCTATTTTACAGATTAGGAAACTGAGGCTCAAAGATGTTAAATCAGGATTGCTCAGGATTGCCCAGGATAATATAACTAGTAAGTATCTGAGATCAGATTCAAGCTAAGGTTATCATGCCTCTGAATTTTGTCCTGTATTCATTTAGACACCTACCTGCCTCAAACAGAGAACTCAGGGCTATTCAAAATCATTAGTCTGTAATTCAGAAAATTTGTGTTAAGCACCCACTACAGGTAAGGCACTGGGTTTACCCAAACAAACTGAAATAGAACTACCATTAAATGACTTTATTTAAGCAAGCATAGAATAAGTTCTCCAAATGTGAATGGAAAGCCTTTGGACATTCTCTGATATTCTTCAGTGGCCAAGTTCTCTTATCTAGAATGTCTCATAAGTGCCTTCTAGTATAGAATATAGAGTTTAGGAAAGATTCACATTACAAATAGCATCATCTCAGTGTTATTTGTCCTTTTGGATTTAACTGATCCTTAACCCATCTCAACAAAGAAGTTCATCTGCTCATTTCTAGGTGGAGCTCATTCTCCAGATGATAACGTTTTGCATAGAATTCAGTAGTTTACAGGATTATAGAATATTACATACAGAAGGGTCCTTAAAGATTACCTTGCCCAATCTTCTCATTATACAGAAGAACAAACTGAACCCAAGAAAGGTTGAATGGTTTGCCCTACATCACACAGACGTTAATTGGTAGCACTAGCCATGAACCCAGATCTTCTACCATCTTGGCTGTTCCCTTTCTACCATACTATATTGTCTCATGTTGTCAACAGTCTTGGGAATAGCCTTTAAAATGAATTCCATTATCTCCTTTAGGATAGATAGCCAGATTGAGAGAGAGGGAGAGGGAGAGAGAGAGACACAGAGAGAGAGAGAGAGAGAGAGAGAGAGAGAGAGAGAAGAGATATAGATGGTAGATAGACAGACAAACAAAGGAGGGTATTTGTTAAGCATTTACTCTTTCAGGCATTGTACTAAACTTTGAAGATACAAATAAAAGTAAAGGAAGATGGCCTCTGACCTCAAGGAGCTTAAAATCTAATGGGAAAAGATAACACAAAAATGATGGAATGCATTAAGAAATACACAAGGCCAGTACTCCACTAAAATCTATAATGAATTGTAGTAGTATTAGTGGTGGTGGTAGTAGTAGTAGTAGTCATGGTGGTGGTGGTACTAGTGATAGTGGTGGTAGTAGAAGTAGTAGGAGTAGTAGAAGTAGTAGTAGTAGTAGTAGTAGTAGTAGTTGTGATAGGAGGAGGAGGAAGAGCAGGAACAGGAGGAAGAGAAAGAGAGGAAGGAGGAGGAGAAGGGAGAAGAGTAGCAGCAGCAACAACAGTAAGAAGAATGGTAGCAGTAATAGTAATAGTAGTAGACAGAACAGCACAAAGAACAGCTAACATTTACATGGCACTTTAAGGTTTGCAAAGAACTTTCCATATATCAACTCATTGGGCCTCACAAAAACCCTGGGAATTGAGTAGTATCTCTATACTAAAGATGAAAAAATTGAGTTTGAGAGAGGTTAATTGAGTTGTCTATGGTCATCCAGCTAGTGTCTGAGGCAAAATTTGAACTCAGATCATCCTTATTCCCAGGCCAATGACCTAACTACTACAACATACTCCCTGTCATGAGATTCCTAAACTTCCCATGAGAATCTGTCCAAGTGTCCCACAATATCCAACAGGAATTTCTAGCTTGTGTCTTGCCTAAATTTTTCCTGGTGTTCTGGGAGGGCATTATAATTCCATGTCTCAAAATGATAAAATGTTTGGTGGGTCCAGGGGACTTCGTGGAGTTCAATCACTTACATATAGAAAACCTTTCTCATTTTCAGTCCAGATCCTCTTCATAATGCTGAGGTATCTATCACCTTCCCAAAATGACTCAGTTGTTGCAATTACCTGAGACAGACAGGAAGTCATCCACTGATGTGATATCATCCACAGCCTCTGTCAGAACTCGAACTTGCTTCTCCCACTGATCTTTGAAGACGTCCATATTATCTTGAGCGACTTTGCTCTGGGGTCTGGCGGCTAGTGTAAGGGCAGCGTTGATGACCTATTTTTTTTTCAGAAAATTATGTTACAGATGACCAGGAATGATTCTCAATAGAATGAACAACTGATGAAAGAACAGGAAGAGGGCCCACAATGTCACTGATATAGGGAACACTCAGATGAGGAAACTCCCTCTTCTAATGCAGGTTGTAACCTCTGCAACTTTATAGTCACAAAGAGTTGAGGAGTGACTTGCTCAGGGTTATACAATCAGTATATCAGATATGAGACTTGAACCTAGACTTTGTCTTCAAGACCAGCTCCCTACTCAGTATGCTAAACCGATTCTCCAGAGGAGAGTTCACGTAAAAGTAATGATTCCCTCTCACAGCCACCTGGAATGAGCTCATAGCAGAACCATAACTTGGGGTAGGCAAAGTGGGTAGAAGTCTTGAGCACAATATTCTGATGAGGTATGGCATTGGATGGATTTTTATCAATGTATGAATGTATAAATGCAGACATTTATACAATGTCTACAACACTGGATTGATTTTATACTATTTTTATATCACAATGGGGAAAAATCCACATTTAATAGCCCATAGATATTTATTTTGACATCCCATCAATGACTTACATACATTACAGGGAAAACTCAAAGGCTACTAGTGAACAATAACACATGGTGGGAGAGTAAGGCTTAACTTTAAAATCCTGCCCAAAGTGTACATGAATCTCATCATGCCATTTATCCTCATTGCTGGAAATAGGCAACTGGTAACATAAAGAACATGAGTTATCAATGAACTGAGTGTCAACATTTTATTATTTTATTTCTAATTTAAGGTTCTTATTGAGATGATCCAGAAATTAAAAAATTCTCTGTTGAATATCTACAATGATTGTTGTATTGTAATAGGCACATATATGGAAAATCCATGGAAATCAAAGGCATTTCCTCTGACTTCAGGAGCTGATAGTCTCACTTGGTGAGAAAAGCCTAACACCAGGGGACCATTAAGAAGACTGGCTTTGTAGACAGAAGACTGGGTTTCAAATCCCATATTGGGAATTTCCTAGCCATATAATACTAAGTAAGTCAGAGAACCACCCAGAGCCTGAGATTCCTCACCTATAAAATGAGGAGATTTTACTCAATGGACCCTGGGGGCTCTTCTAGGTCTAGATTTAGGATTTTATGATCCTTAGTCCTGGCATGGCCATGGAAAAGTCACTTGACCCCCTGGGACTCGTTTTCTTCATGTGCAAAATGAGGGAATTGGATAACACGGTCTCTGAGGTATCCTTTGGTTCCAGAGCTATGATTTCATATTCCCAGTTCATGAATGAGTAAGTGTCAGTGACTGATATAGGCAGTAATAGATACTGGACTGTGGAGAACATTACTTTTAGAGAGCTCTCAATGGTTTGGGCTGGCTAGCAAATTGTTCACACAGGACCTTTAAAAAGAGCCAAGATTTTCATAGATAAGGGAGGAAGGGAAAGGTCAGTGAACAGCATGGGCTAAGGCATGAAGGAGAGACTGAGCAAGGCATAAGTAGGTTAGGAGAGGTTTGGAAGAATCAGTGAAAGTGTGATCTGAAGAGGGAAAAGTGAAGAGTTTTTTTTTCTTTTTAATAGGGTAGTAGTAGGAGATGGGGTTAGAGAAGACATAATAGGGCCAGACTGGGGAAGGGATATTATAGCACCAAAGGATTCTGAGCCAAAAGGGATCAGACTCACCTGGGGACATAGACTATCAATCTGGGTTGCTGCCATCCGGACTAACTTCACTCCTTCCTCATTATTGGAAATGGAACAGGCCAAGTTGGCAACCTAGATTTCAGAGAAATGGAAAGAAAATTATGTTGGAGATAAAGAGGCAATTGAGGTCATTTAGTACTGAACATCTTCTGAAGGGCAGGAAAGGCCCTCAAAGGCCATCTAGTCCAATTGAGACCTGGAAAAAGAATCCTCTCTAAAGTATATCTGACAGTTGGTCACAGAGACTTTGCTTTAATCAGCCAGTCAGTCAACAATCATGTCTTAAGAGATTACTATGTGCCAAGTACTGTGCTTAGCACTGGGAATAAAAAAGAAGAATGAAACAAACAAATCACTAACAAAAAAAAACAATGACAACAATAATAATAATAGTCCCTACCCTAAAAGAGCTTACATGTTAATGCGAGACACAACACAAGGGTAAAAGAGACATATAAGATAGACACAGAGACCATGGAAGGGAAACTGAGAAGGCCTCCTGGGAAAGGTGGGCTTAGACAATTCCAGTGAGGGAAAACCCACTCATTTCTGATCTAGCCACAGCCCAGTTCACTTGTGGATAACTCTCATTGTGAAGGAACATTTCTTTATATCAAGGTTTAATATGTCTCTTTGGAACTGCCACCTATTTTTCTTGCTTCTGCCCTCTGGAGTTGAGATGCATATGTCAAATTTGTCATCCACATCATGACAGCCCTCCAAATTCTGAAACATAGTTAAAATACCTCTTCTCCTCTCCTTCCATCCTAGAGTTTTCTCTTTACCAGGTCATCCTCATATTTAATGGCAAGCCCTGCAGAGACAGAGTGAATAGAACACTGGCCCTGGAGCCAGAAAGACCCGACTTTAAATCTGGAATCAAACACTTACTAGCTCTGTGACTTTAGGCCAGCCATTGAATCTCAGTTTCCTTACCTATAAAACAGGGATAATAATGGCACCTCTCCCCCACCCAAGTTGTTATGAAAATCAAATGAGGTGATATTTGTGATGTGATCTGAAAAGTTCTCTATAAATACTAGCCATTAATATAATAGAATCCTAGATCCAGGAGGGCCTTATATGGGCATCTGGTGCCACAAAATGCAGAATACATAAGCTATGTCCGAGTGGAAGCATACATTAACGTGCTCAAAGTGGACCTTCCTCAATCCATGGAATGATGCTATATAAAAAGGATCCCTTACCATTTTATACCCATAAAATATTTTTAACTTAAAAATTGCTTTATTTGCATTGTTTGACTTGATTCTTACAACCTAATGATGCAGTTGGAGCAATAATTATTAGTCTCATTTAACAGATAAGAAAACTGAGGCCTGGTAAGATGAAGAGATTTATTAAAGGTCACAATAGTTGGTTATAAAGTATGTCTTAGGATACAGGTCTAGGGATGGTAGCTGCCCTCATACTCTCTAAAAGTATGCATAAATGATATGATCAAAGATAAAATCTGGGTACATTCCTCATTTCCTTTTAGAGGTGGGGGGCTATGGTAACACAATCCAGTGCCAAGTGATTGAATGAGTGATATAGTATTTATTAAGTACTTACTATGTGTCAGACACTGTGCTAAGTATTGGAATTATAAATACAAGCAATCAAGACAGTCCCTGTTCTCAAGGAGTTTCCATCGTATCAGGATAAAACAACCTGAGTCCAAAAAGGATCTTGGAGTATGTGAGGCCAAGATGTGCCATCAAATGCTTAGCAACCTGCTCTTTGGGTAGAAAATATATACATGACACACTTTTCAGTTTAATCTGCATTGTTAACATTTTTCCATCACTTTCTTAAAGTCTAGACAATCAACAAAACAGTAAATACAGACCTGCTTGGGCAGTGTTTGCCTATTCTATTTCCAAAGTGTAAACGTTCACTTTAAATATTTAACAATCAGCTCTTATGAGTCAATGACAGCTCTGTCCAGCACATCCCTGGGCACTGTAAGTGACTATGATATGAAAATTATTAGGAATTGATACAGAGGCCTGGTTTCAGGAAAGTAACGTAAAAGCTGACCTATAAGAACTCAGAATTCCAGGGGCAGAGTTCAAGGTTCAGATGGGACAGAGATGTTCGAATTAAGACATTTGGTTGTGATCAACTACTTTTATTTCTTACCAGGTAAGATTTACTGGGATAAGAGGGGGTAGGACATTAAGAAATATAGATTTAAAAAAATAATAATAAAAAACTTAAGGAAATATAAAGCTTTTCATTTGACTTGGCAAATTATTTGAGGACTTGTTCATAATTACTTAAATTCTTATCATCATAATAAAAATTTTATTATATGTTATGTATTGACTTATTGTAAATATCATATGTATAATGTTATAAGTTACAAATAACAATAATAACGATTCTTCACATTTCTATCACACATTAAGGGTTACCAAATATTTTCCTCATAAAAGGTAGACAATCGATCAGGGAACACAATTAGAGCTGGACAGGACCTTTGAGGTCACACAATCCAATCTCATTTTCAAGATGAGGAAATAGAGGCCCAAAGGCCCAAAGTGATTTATGCAAATCTAATTATCTCCAAGTTTTAGATGAAGAGATGGAAGCCAAGGAAGGTTAAGGGCCATGCTGTTAGGGAAAGCCAAATCTAGGCCTTGATTCCAAGTCTTCTGATTTTCAAGACTGACATTTTCTCCAATTGAATATTTGTCTGGTTGTCTCCAAATCTGAATGCCGTTTATCCCCGTAAACAGAATTTACATAAAATGTGCCAGGTTGTTTTTTTTTTTTTGTTTTTGCTTTTAACCCCCTCAAGAAGTTTTAAAATATTATGTAAGCTGTTCACTATCTACAAAGGTAGCCCTGGAGGTTAGAAATTAGTCATGGAATAATTCCAAAGGCCCCTGCCCAACCCCAACCTTCGCATCATCCTAGTCTCTGTCTTACAGTGTTCACCTCTTTCTTTCTGCAGCTCACATCTCTGACTTTGCTGGGATCCGTCTGCTCTTCCCCAGACCCATTTGGCTTCACAGTTATTCCCAAAGTGGCTTACATGTGTCATGATATACAGCCCCAGCTCTTTGGGAGTGAGGGGTCTCCCTCCTCTTCAGAGAACTTTCCAGGAAACTCCCAGGCTCCAGGTTAGAATGATGGACCATTCTTCATTTTAATTTCACAATGAAACAAACAAATTAGTTTGAACTGATTGTCCTATAACTGCCTCATCTGTCAAAGGAGACAGTGGGACTAAAAGATCTCTGAGCCCCTTCCAGGTCTAACATTAAGAGTTTACTCATAATTTCAGTGTGATTTTAGAAACTCGTCTAAATTCAGATCCTCCCAACAACGTGCGATTTTGCATGTTGTTTTTATTTCTCAGATGTCAATAGTCTCACTTTCCCTAGGAAACAAATGGTAGCAATATTCTGGAAATCAGAACACTAATTAATGGACATGTGGATACTAGGACTTTAATAAGTGTCATAGAGTCATAGACTCTGAGATATTAATTCATGTGATTCAGTATTAGGATAAATATGTACAAATGTCATTCAAATAATCAGCAGGTGTTTATTGAGCAGTTATAGTCAACATGAAGAAAAGGAATGTTAATAAATCTACTCAGCGTCTCTATGACTTCCCATTCTGAAACAGCTAGTTCTCGCCAGCCACCAGCTCCAACTCCATCCGATAAATGCTTTCTATTTGAATATAAGCTACTTGAGGCAAGAAGTATCTGGACTTAGCATTTGTATCCCTTACAGCTTAGCACAGAGATTGGCACATTGTTCTTTATAAATTTTTTTTCCATTCATCCATCTATCTATCCATTCATTCATTTATGTGAAAGATCCAAACCTGCCCTAGGTGCTGTGGGGATGTCAACAACCAGTCAGTGAACAAGCATTTATTAAGTTCTTACTCCGTACCAGGCCCTGTACTAAGCACTGGAATTATAAATACAGGCAAAAGGAAAGACAGCCCCTGCCCCCAAGGAGCATACGTTGTAATGCAACATTCTAATAGCTCATAAAACGAAGCTTAAGGGGGGAAGCAGAGAGGAAACACAAGGATGGAGTACCGCCTGGAAAGGAATGAGACATGGATGACCTGGGGCTCTTTCTTAAATGGAGGTTGTGGGAAGAGCCATCTAAACAAAGGGAGAGGTTATAAGAGCAGTAGTTATCTCCAATGGGTGAGCTTCCAGGAGTAAGACTTTTCTGGAAATAGGGTAGAAGAAGTCTAGAAGACAGCCTGGAGAGGATGTAAGCTATAGGATACAATCTGGGTAACCTTGGTTCAGCCATTTATTAACATCTCTGGGTCTCAATTTCCCCATTTTTCTTCAATCTGAACTCAATCTATCTTTTCAGTCTGCTTTTACATTGCCACTCTTCACGTCCTCCACTTTCCAGCCAAAAGAGCCTTTCAGTCAACAGAAACTACTCCATATCCAAGCTCTGTGAATTTGTACTAACTTATTTTCTGTGCACAGAATGTTTGGCATTATTCTATTTAGCATTATTAGTCCTTTATAACCTGGTTTCAACCCACTTCTCCATTTTTTTAACTCATTTGTCCCCTTCACAAACTCTATTGCACAAATCAAATGGCTTCGTTTTCTCTCATTCGTACAACACCTGAAATTCTAGTCATCCCTCATTCCTGGAATGCATTCTCTCCTTACCTCTGTCTCTTAGAATCTCTAATGCTATCTCCTATACAAGGCCTTTCCTGATTCCTCCCTCGTTTCAGCTGCTAGTGACCCCCCCATTATCTTTAACTTATTATGTATAGGTTCTGGATAAACTTGCATATTTATACATTCTCTCTGCTGTTATATCACTCTTTCCAAATATATCTCCCTATCACATCATGGGACAGCCAGGGTGATGGCCTGAAATTGTTTGGTTCACAGTACGATGCCAAGACAAAGATGAGACTGGTTTCTTGGAGGAGTCAAGGAGATGGGATTATCTTACTGGATTTATTGCTTTTTAAGATGCTGATGATGATACCATTATTGTTTCTTTCATCTCTTTGTCCATCTCTCCCTCAAATGAGAGATGAAATAGAATATACTTCACGGAAGTTTTCAGCCAAAGAAAATTTAAAAGAAAAAAAATATCATAAAACTTGTCTAGACTATGTCCTTTATGGGCCTTTGACTCAGTGTGTCAATCTAAGTTCTCTCAATCTCTCTCTCTCTCTCTCTCTCTCTCTCTCTCTCTCTCTCTCTCTCTTTCTATCTTTCCCTTGAATTTTAGGGGCATTATCACTAAAGCCATTGTCAAAAGATCATGGAATTTAGGCTGAGAAGGTTGGGGCTTGGTTTCTGCTAGCTATGTGAATAATCTGAGCTGTAGGTTAGCAAGGTGTTTGTAATCACTTAATTCAACTCCCTCTTTTTTTTTTTCCAGATGAGGAAACTGAAGCCCAGAAAGAGATAATGTTTTGACCAAGATGATACAAATAGCAACTAGCAGGGACTCAATTTGAGCCCAGACTCTCTCTCTAAATCCAATGTTCTTTTCACTTTATCACATCTTCTTACCTATATAACAGGGTTTCTTCATGTTCATTGTATGTCGAAGACCTCTTTGGAAGTCTGATGAAACCTATTGATTCCTCAGAATATTTTTTAAATAAAAATTCACGAAAATCAAAGGACATACTAAATTTCATTTAGATGTTAATTCACATAAAAGTGTTCTTTTTTTTTTTGTTTTTTTTGTTTTTTACCCATTCATGTTCACAGGCCCCAGGTCAAGAACCCCTGCTTCATTACTCTTGAGTTGGAAGGGACCTTAGAGGAGGTCTGGGCCAACCTGCTCATTTTACAGAAGAGAAAACTCAGATACAGACAACTCAAGTGATTTATTTCATGTCACACAGGTAGTAAAATTCAGAGGTGAGATGTGAATCCACTTCTTGGCTTCAAGTTCAATGTCCTGTTCATGTGCTGGCTTACTTAGCCTTAGAAGTCACAACAGGAAACAAGGGTGTGGTTTAATAGGATCATGGGACTATTTCTGATATCTCCAACCTACTAGTGGTTACCCCCAAAAAAGACATAGCACTATTTGAATGTAAACTTTTTTTCCCCCTGTGGGCAGGGACTTTTTCACGTTTGCCCTTATATCATCAGCACATTCTAAGAGCTTATGTAATTCTCCTGGATGCTTTGATTAATAATGCTCAAGATAAAGGCTTTGATAAAGGCCTTAAAAGTCATATATTCAAGTCAAAATAAATACATTGGTAGCCTACTATGTGAAGGGCACTGCACTAGGCTCCTGGAATATGAGAAAGGAAGGGTAAAGAGAGGCAGGTAACTAAGAAAGCCCTTTTGGAGGAAGTGGAATTGAGCTGAGTCTGTAAAAAAGAGTAATTCCAAGTGGCAGAAATAAAGAGGACCACAGATTCAGAGAAGGAAAGGCTGGCAGAAGCTGCCTAATCCAATCCCCTCATTTTATATTACAGATGAAAAAAAACAGTCTCCAGGAGGTTAGCTACCTTTGGTAGGGTCCAGCTTCAGTCCCTTGCTGTCTGTGAAGAATAGAAAGTAGGCCAGTTTGGCAGGAATGTAGAGGTTCAAGGCAACCTGTTGTTTCCAAACCCAGAAAGCTTTTTGCTGAATCTCCTGAATTTAATAACAAACCCTGAGTGCCTTCTCTTATGGGCATCACGACAGCAAGTGACTTTACCCTGTTTGTGCTGCAGACCAGCCTGGATTCATTGGAGAAAACAAAACAAAAAGGAAAAGAAATGCCTCGAAGGTTGAGCTTTAATTTGACATTAAAAACCAGTTCTAATAAAGCATTTGGGGCATTTAACTAAAAAGTGATATGGGGTGAATCAGAAAGAAGGCATTTCCTTTCTCCCAAGTGCTTGTAACCAAATTACATTTTTAATGCTCCTGTGTACATTCTATTTCCAACACTGGCATATTTTCCATTCATGCAACCCCAAAACACTGCCCCATTTCATTAATTTTTACAGCTGCAGTAGCATATTGGTGTTTTAAGAAGAACATACTATTAAAATAAAACAGATTCGCCATTTGGGGGTCCATAAAGCAGTTGTTTTTCATGTTCACTTTTTCATCGTCGTATATTTTACAGATATTTAGTATAAAATGAGCTTATTTACTATTAACTGGGGGTTCTTGAAATTTCCTGTTACCAAACATTGCTCAAACATTGAAATGGCAGGAAACAAGGAAAAGGTGGGTATGTCAGACACAGCACTGGGCTATGGCTAACACCCACCTATACCTGATGCCCCTTGGTGATGATAGAATACAGAGCCAAGACAGAAATAGACAGAAGCATTGATCTCCACCACTCAGCTCCAATGCTGGCTCCTACATGAGACCTTCTTGATCTTCTAAGCCCCTACGGCTCCCCATTAAACAACACTGCATTTACTTTGTATCTATCTTACATAAACTGAAGAGAGGTACGGATAAAGAGCTGGCCTCAGAGCAGGAGCATCTGAGTTCAAATCTTAGCTCCGACACACACCTACTGTATGCCAGCTTTCAGCTTGAATCTCTTGGTGTTCTAAGCAACTCTCTATGCTCTAAGTTTGAGAGAAGTTGCTGAACAGCATTGATAGAGGGAGGGCAGCTGGGTGGTGCAGTGGCTAGAGCAAGGGGCCTGGAGTCAGAAAGGCTCAGCTTCCTGAGTTCAAATGTGACCTCAGACACTTACTAGTTGTGTGATCCTGGACAAGTCACTTAACCCTGTTTGCCTCAGTTTCCTCATCTGTAAAATGAGCTGGAGAAGGGAATGGCAAACCACTCTAGTATCTCTGCCAAGAAAACCCCAAATAGGGTCACAAAGAGTCATACATGACTGAAAAACAACTGGACACACACACACATTGATAGAGGGAGTTTCCTCATTGATTCCCAACTCTATACTAATGATAAATAGATAAATAAATAGATAATAGAAAGAGAGTGAGTGTAGGGACCATATTTTTGCCTTTCTGTGTATCTTCAGCTCTGAGCATAATGCTTAGAAAAGAGTAAGTGCTAAATAAATGTTTGCTGGCTGACTAATCATTTGGTCTCCTCAGGTCAATCCCAAGTGCTAAGACTAATGATGAGAGTTGCTTTGATACTCATGCTTTCAACTCAACTGATGAAGTCGTTGTTCCTATTCAATAAATTGGGCACGTGGAAACAGTTGCGTGGAACTTCCCCTTGACAAGTGGAGTTTGACAGCTTGGATAAAGCTGTAAATACAAACTCAATGATGATAAGTATTTTTTCCCCTTTCTGAGCCTGTTTCATGACCAGTGATACTGGGAAGAGCCTCACTAGTTTGTGATGAGGATTAACCCTGGAAGTTAAAACGAGGTACTCAGGTCATATTATTCCTATGTTGAAGAAATCAGGGCTTCTAGCTAGCAATATGATTTGCTTTGCTATTTAATAAATAAATATTTCCTGTGTTGAATGCATTTCAACAGCCCACCTTTCACAAGCTAGACTTCATATTTTTGCTGACTTCTGTCTTTAAGGCTTGAAGGGAAAAAAAAAAGAAGCTTTCTTTGTCCTGGGAGGTAGACTTTGGCAAATTGGTTCATAGCCCTCTTATCTTTCCACCATCTTCTTGATTTCCTGGCCACTGAAATTCTATTAACACCACTCCCAAGCCAATTTAAGCAATACCTACAACTAAGACTTGATGCAGATGAGTGGTACAGTGGATAGATGGAGGGTCCTAAAGTCAGGAAGATCCTTCTTCTTGAGTTCAAATCTGGCCTCAGACCCTTACTAGCTGTTTGACTCTAGGCAAGGTACTTAACCCTGTTTGCCTCTGTTTTCTCATCTGTAAAATGAGCTGGAGGAGAAAATGGCAAATCACTCCAGTATCTTTGCCAAGAAAACCACAAACAGAGTCTGGAAGAATCAGACAAGACTGAAACGCAACAACAACTACGTTAAGAACTCACGGCCTCATTGGTCTAGCCACATGGTACTCCCCATCCTAAACCTTTTCAGTGTACACTTACTTTCACTCTCAAGAACCTTCCTCAATGCAGAACAGCCACTGTGCTCACATTCTCAGAGACACGCATGCCATCAAAGACTATTTGCTTGCCTCGGCGCAAATTAAAGAGATCAGTCTGTCCTGGTGACTTTAATGGAGGCAATCACCAGTTCACATCCATGAACAAATTGATGTTTCTGCTTCATCGCTGAATCACTCAGCATAAATCTGTAGCCTTCAAATATAAAAACTTCAGGGGCCTAAAATAATGCAATAAAGCATGACGGGACAGCTTCTCAACATGGGCTCATCATTAATATGCTGTTGTGAAAGAAAGAAGTTAGAAAGCCCCGCCTGCTGTGAGCTCTTTAACCAACAGAATGGATTTGATGGGCTTTTAATTATGTGGAGGTCCTTTTTGTGATTTTTTTTTTTGTTGTTGTTCAAAAGCTTACTTGGAAAGGTTCAGATATTGCGCACGCAACTACTGATAATGTTTTAGAGTCTCGCTCAGGATAGGAGAAACAGTGGGGCAATTTTCCTGATCTCTCTAAATCCCAATTTCTGAGGCTCAAATGAAATGTTTGCAAAGTACCTTGCAAACCTTAAAGTGCTATATACATATAAGCTATTAATTTTTAATAGATAATTGGTGTTTAGTAAGCATTTACTATGTGTGAAGCACTGAGCTTGACAATTATAAGCTAAAATTGTTCAGTTGTTTTCAGTCATGTCTGACTCTCCATGACCCCATTTGGGATTTTCTTGGCAAACATACTGGAATGCTTTGCCATTTCTTTCTCCAGCTCATTTTATAGATGAGGAAAATAAGGTAAACAGGGTTAAGTGACTTTCCCAGGGCCATATAGCTAGTAAATATCTTACTTTGGATTTCAGGTCCTTCAGACTCCAGGGCCAGTGCTCTAACCACTGTGCCAACTAGATGCCCCTCCTGGCACATAGTAGGTACTTACCTAGGGTCACATAGCTAGTAAATAAATGTCTGAGTTCAGATTTGGACTCAGGTATTCCTGATTCCAGGCACTCTATCTATCCATTGTACCACCTAGGTGTCCCTTTATGATACAATTAAGATACAAATAAAGCAATGCAAGCTTTCCCTAAAGCAACTTACATTCTAACTGGAAAAATACATAAATGAGTGCTGGAAAGGGGGAAGGAGTAGGTGCCAAACATGGCTAAAAGACTATAGGAACTGAAAGTGTTGTGGAGGCCTGGTTGCCAGCAAGAAATTTGTCCATCAGATTTACCCATCAGAAAAGGCAGGGGGATTCAGGCATAGAGTCTAAGCACTCAGTGAGGTAGAGATACTCCAAGAGTAGAACCATGGAGAAGAGATTGTAGGAATGACATGATTTCTTTAGTTAAATGCCTCTATTTGTTGTGGCCCTTCATAAAGTGGCCCCCTCCTACCTTTCTAGTCTTTTGACACCTTACTTCCCAACATGGACTCTTTGATCCAGTGACAAAAGGTCTCCTGGCTGCTCCACAAACAAATCACTACATTTCTCCACTCCAAGCATTCTCTCTGACTATCCCCCATGACTGGAACACTTTTCCTCCTTCATTCTGACTACTAACCTCCCTGGTTTCCTTTAAGTCAAAAATAAAAATCTACCTTCTATAGGACACTTTCCTCAAACCCCTTATTTCCAGTGCTTTCCCTCTGTTAATTATTTCCTGTTGGTCCTGTATATAGTTTGCTTTGTATGTGTTTGTTTGCATGTTGTCTGTGCCATTAGATTGTAAACTCCTTGAGGGCAGAGACTGTCTTCTACCTCTTCTTGTACACCTGGCACTTAGCAAAGTTTCTGGCACGTAGTAGATGCTTAATATATGTTTATTGACTAATTGATTGATGACTTCTACATATAATCATCCTTATCAGCTATTGTGACCTTTTTTTTCCCCCTAGTGCTTAGTATCTGGGACACAGTAAATGCTTATTGACTGAATAGGGGCAGCAAGGTGGTGCAGTGGATAGAGCAACGAATTGGGAATCAGGAAGAATCATCTTCTGGAGTTCAAATCCATCCTAAGACACTTACTAGCTGTGTGATCCTGGACAAGTCACTTCACCCTGTTTGACTCAGCTTCCTCATCTGTCAAAATGAGCTAGAGAAGGAAATGGCAAATCACTCCAGTATCTTTGCCAAGAAAACCACAAGTGCAGGTCACAAAGAGTCAGATGTGTCTAAAACAACTGAACAACACCCTTCTTTGAGAGGGGAACCTTCCTCAGACTCCCACTTCTCTTCCTTTAAATACTTTCCACCTTTCAAGGCCCAAATAAAACCTCTCCTGCTCCTTGAAGCCTTCTCTAGTGACAATAGGCCATGGGGCTCTCTGACCTAACACCAATGGCATTTATTGTCTGGATCATTTGATCCAGTATTTACTTACCCACTTTCTTGTGCTACTATGTTTCTATTTAATACTAATAACAACACTCAGGTAACACTTTGAGATTTTCAAAGCACTTTAGATATTGTACCTCATTTGATCCTCATAAGAACCCAGGGATAAAAGACTTCTTATTTTTCCTATTTTACAGATGAGGATATGGACTGAGAGCTTGAGTGATTTGCCCAGTGTCCCTATTAAATTCCTACAGGCATTATTCCCCCAAATTTACAGATGGGAAGGAGGAAGGGAGAGACAAGGAATAAGCATTTATATAGCACCTATTATGTGTCAGGCACTGTTAAACACTTTACAAATCTCATTTGAGTCTCAAAACAACCATATGAGACAGGTGCTGTTACTGTTTCCATTTTACAGTTCAGGAAGCTGAGGCAAACAAAGGTTAAGTAACTCACCAAGGGTCACACAGTTGATAAGCATATGAGGCAAAATGTGAATTCAGGTCTTTTTGGCTTTGAGTCTAGAACTTCATCCCCCTGTGCTATTTTTTCTATCTCTATGTTTTCAAATAGATTCCAAATCCTTTGTAAACAAAAAGCATATCATAAGACGGTGAGGCAAACAGTATTCTGGATTTGGATTTAGGAAGACCCAGGTTGTAATTCATCTTTGATACTAGCTGTGTGATCCTGGACAAATCCTTAAAGTGAGTATCATTGTCCCCAACCAGGGAATTAGGCTCAATGGTCTCTTAGGTTATCCACTGGCTCTGGAGCTGTGCTTTTCATTTCTAAAATAGGGATTATATTAGTGGTGCAGTGGATAGAGTACCAGGCCTGGAGTCAGAAAGACTCATCTTCTTGAGCTAAAATCTGGTCTCAGACACTTACTAGCTATGTGACCCTGGGGAAGTCACTTAATCTTTTTGCCTCAATTTCCTCATCTGTAAAATGAGCTGGGGAAGGAGATGGCAAACCTTTCCGGTATCTTTGCCAAGAAAATCCCAAATGGGGTCATGGAGAGCTGGACACCAGAGTAAAAACAACCAAACCTCATATTGCTGATGTGAGCCTCAAATACGATAGTATATGTAAAGTACTTTGCAAACACTAATATGTATTATTATTTAAATTTTTTATTGTAGTTGATGGTGAAGATGGTGGTGGTGATGATAAAGTTGTTCTTGTTGTTGTTATTTCTTACACTTGAGGACAGGCCTTACATATATCCATTACTCAGTAACGTATGCGGACTGAATGACGAACTGTCTCCATCCCACCCCACATCACCAAACTGATAATGTGACTTTTCCCTTGCCAAGGAGCCCTTCCTCCCCAATTATGGACCTTTCTTATCCTCATCTTCCCATTTTCACTTATCTGCCTTATAGTTACATCGTCTTCCTACCAACGGATGCTAAAGAGTTGTTGTTACTATGATTATTATTATTATTATTCTATTAATAAATTGATTCCTGCTAATATGGCAATGGACAGCTAGGTGGCGCCATGGATAGAATGCTGGGCTTGAAGTCGGGAAGACTCATCTTTCTGAGTTCAAATCTGGTCTCAGTCACTTACTAGTTATGTGACCCCAAGCAAGTCACTTAACCCTGTTTGCCTCAGTTTTCTTATCTGTAAAATGAGCTCGAGAAGGAA
This sequence comes from Vombatus ursinus, assembly GCF_900497805.2. NCBI lineage: Eukaryota > Metazoa > Chordata > Mammalia > Diprotodontia > Vombatidae > Vombatus > Vombatus ursinus. Next base: position 5,610,832 of record NW_020954844.1, read on the forward strand.
ATGGCAAACTTCTCCAGTATTTTTGCCAAGAAAACCCCAAATGGGGTCATGATGAGTCAGACACGACTAATACAACTGAACAACAACGTGGTAATACGTTGCTCCTCACAAAGCAAGGAATACTTCGAATGAGTTGAAATGCGCTTAGAAGTGAGTCCCTCACAGCAACACTAACAGCAGAAACTTCAGGCATTGAGGGCCAACCCAAAGGTGGATGTTACTGACAGTATTTGCAAGCAGGTTCCTGCCCCAGAAGCATGCCAAATCACACTAAATAAGCAAGTCGGGCCCAAGAATTCCTTCTCAAGGCCCCCCTCCAAACAAGATTACATCATTGATTCTTCCACTAGTCAGTGTCCTCTCTCCCCTACTATTTTTTTTATTCACTTAGTACATATTTTCTTTTTACTTATATGGGTTCATATCAATTGCCCCCAGAAGAATGTAATCTCCCTTGGAATGTAAGTTGTTCTGTCCTTTTTCACTCCACCCCCTACTTCCACTGTGCCTTGCCCAGTGCCTAGCACACATTAAGTACTTAATAAAGGCTAGTTAAATTGATTGGGATGGATCACATGCGAGATGTGGGGCAGCAGAGATATACTTCACCTATGTCCTAACTGTACCCATTTGCCCTTGACTGTGGCACCACATTTACCATCCTTGTGCCCTCTGCAAGATATTCCAGCTCCCTCAGGCCCTGTTGGAAAAGACACCAGTAGCTAAGTACACACCCCACAATGTGCCCTCCTCAAAGGGAAGCATGTCAGCTTGTTCAGGAAGAATTTCCACTCACTACCTGAGCTGTGATCTGATGGGAGAGATGGCTTCAGTGACATAGCCTTCCTGCTTTGAGAGAGTGTATGTACCCAGATGCTGCCTTGCATGGGCAATTTTTACATCTGTTGTCTCAAGAGAGAACGTGACCTCCTCTAGTCCAAGGGAGCAGCTGGCCTGTAAAAGTCCGTGGGCACACATAGCCTCAGGTTATCCTAGCTAAGCTAATGCTCAGGAGAGGAGGACAAACTTACAGGCGTCCTTCAAATGCTCCCCAGCTCAGCAGCTTTCGACAATACAGCTATTTCATTGCTAATTTCTCTGCACCATCTTTTTCTTTTCTTTTCCTTTTTTACTAGCTAAACCAATCAGTCAAAAATTGTGGCCTTTCAAATGAAGTGTGTGTGTGTGTGTGTGTGTGTGTGTGTGTGTGTGTGTGTGTGTGTGTGAAAGAGAAAGACAGTCAGAAAGAGAGAGAGAGAGGAAAAAGAGAGAGGCAGAGACAAATAGGAAGAAAGGCATACATCTAGGATAAAATCCATGCCTCTTTTCTGGAATTTGAGATCCTTCACAATCTGGCACCAATCTAACTTTCTAGACTAATTTTACATTATTGTCCCTCACATATTCAGTTCAAGTCAAACCCCTGTGCCTATATCTGGAATACAATTCTGACTTAACTCTATCTCTTGGGGTCCTTGGTTCCCTTCAAGCCTCAGCTCAGGTGCCATGCCTCACAAGAGGCTTTCCCTTACTGTGTGCCCATCCTCCTCATCAGGTTAGAACTCCCTCTCTGAAATTACAATATGACAGATACACACACACACACACACACACACGCAAATTCATAAAGATACATGTGTGTATCTCTGCATTATGTATATACACATACATATATACATATGTTTGTATGTATCAGTCAGTCAATATTTATGAAGAGCCTACTATGTGCCAGAGATACAGAAAAAGGGCAAAACACAGTTCCTACCCTCAATGAGCTCACGATTTAATGAGAGGAGACAAAATGCAAACAAATGACAATAAGTTATGCCCTAAAATTAAGAGGGGTTAGGAAAAATCTTCCTATAGGAGAGAGACAGAGACAGAGACAGGAAGAAAAGGGGAGAGAGGCAAAGATAGAGAGTAGGAAGAGGGGGGAGACAGAGGCAGAGAGAAAGATAGCCAGAGAGGTGTGTCTAGCAAATAGTAATTACCTATATATTATATGTGCCTGGAAAATAATGAGTCCTTACTCTCTTGTCTATGTACATGTTAGCCTCTTCCTTTCAATAAAATATGTTTCAGGAGGAAATAGATTCTTTTCAGCTTGTATCCCCAACTATCAGCACAATGTCTAGCACACAGTAGGTTCTTGATAAATAGATGACAGTTTGAAATGAATTGTCCTGAGATCCCTAATTGTTTTCAGTAGGAAAGCCCCATCACCATATTCTCCAAAGCAATACCATCATTCATGGATACTTTGGCCAGGGCTGAGATCTTATAAGCTCAATGCTTCATGGGCAGATAATCAGTGTGGCGGAATTGGGTGGGCTGTTTTTGTTAATGATTTCTTCCCTATGAAACTCAGTCATGTGAAAACAGCATAATAAGTTTTGTATTTAAAAAGTACATTAAAGAATTAAGCTGAAGTCAGGGGAAGTTTATGAAGATGAGGAGAGAAATGTGCCTTTTCCAGGGTACTTAGGCAATACTGCATAAATATCAAGAATGTGATCTCACATTTATCTAGTGCATTGAACTTGTCAAAGGACATTCATATCTATTATTACACTTGATTCTCACAGGATTGTTGGCAGCTGGCTGTGACAGGATTTGTTCTCTTCATTTTACAGACAAGGAAATTAAGGCCCAGAAAGATAAAGGAATAATAGTTCTCATATTTCAGTCACTGACCAGTTTGAAAAACAATTTCTTCACAATGACCCCAATCGATCAAACAAACTAACACTTATTAAGCACCTACTGTGAGCCAACCACTGTGTTAGGCACTTAGACTACAAAGGCAAGAATAAAATATTCCCAGGTCTCAAGGACCTTACATTATAGACAATGGAGATAACACATATATATATGGTTCCATATAAAATACAGGTGGAGTTGCACAAAATCATCAGCCTCACTCTCTCTTTCATAGTCATAAAAACCCAGTGGCAAGACAAAAAAGAAGTCAAGATGACGGGTGATGGTCCAGAACGCAGTGGATTACTCTGGCATCTTCAATGCTTGACCAAGTTCTAAGTGTTCCACAGTACCTGCTTCAGCCACCTTCATGGCCACTGGAACAAATTATTTTCATCCACCCATTGCGCTGGAGGAAGTCTTCACATGCTTGGGATAGACACCCCCCAAACTTCAACCTGGTTTAGCTCATCCGCCAAGCTGGTTTTCCAAGCTGTGGCCACTGCACATGCTACAGCTTCTTGGAACCACAGGTAAGAGTTGAGTGAAAAGTGGACACCAAAAATGGAAGAGCAGCCCTAAAAAGGGTTTGGCAAGCCCTCACCCCACAGGTACTAGTCTTCTCTGATCACCCCACGCACCCCACTATGGGTGCTATGTCCACATAGTCATTCAACCTTAACCATTCTCCCCTCCCATTTACTGAATACATCATAGTACAACATAAAGCGCCTTGGATTTCAATCTGGGAAATGGGAGTTTGAATCCCAGCTCTGTTCCTTACTTGCTTTGTATCCTTTCATAAATCAATTTTTTTGAGGTTCAGTTTCCTCCTTTGTAAGATGAGAGGATTGGACTCAATCATCTCTCAAATCTCTTGCAGTTCTAAATTTGCACGCCTTTGACTGCCAAGTCCTTACCCACCAGGCACAGTTTGCCTTCTAACTGCCCCAGCTCCCTTCCTATTATCTAACTCCTCTATGTAATTCAAAAGATCTGCCGATGCCTCTTCTGTTCCCCACATTACCTATGAGGTGACCTTCTGATTTTAAGATCTCTGTTCAAGTTCACTGCTGATCTACCAAAGACAAACAATGTTCACAGGAACCAGAAGAATCTGCTCTATCCCTTTCTGGTCTTAGGGTGTGGAAAGAGAGCTGGATTTTGCATTGGGAACATTTACCTGGGTGGGAATCCTGCTCCAAACACTTAATAGTGGGGTGAATCTAGACTTGGTGGTCTCTATTTATTGATGTGTGGCCTTCCATAAGTCATCTACCTCTATGAACCTTGGTTTCCTGATCCGTAAACTGGTTATAATGGTGCCAGTAGCACTTGCTAAGGCATCATCTTTAGCATCCAATTTAAAACGCTTTGCCAAAGTTACCCATGTAAATGTGAGTTATTTCAGATATAACAAAAAAGTCCCCAAAGACAAATCACAAACATCTCATCACACACACACACACACACACACACATTAGATAAGTCCTAAAATGTCTTTTACAGGGAAGAAAGCTTTTATTTCCACAATGAGAGACAAGATCTCAAAAGCAGATTCCTTGGGAGTGAGGACCCCATTGACTGATGTCCCCACTGAGAGGCGAGCGATTGATAACAGATCTCAATCTGAGAATAAGTGTAGGGAAGAGGATCAGAGCAAAAGATCAAGAGGAGACGGCTTGAGCTTGAAGGGCAGGGACAGGGGAGGTCTACAGAAGGCCAGGGAGCACTAAACGATCATTTTCATCACTTCCCTGAGGGATAGACTAGCATCTAAAGCAATATCTGGGAACTAAAGACAGCAGAAGTAACACTAACTCTCATCTTAACTCTCTAGAGTCTGGTTTCCAAATCATTGTTCAACTGAAACTGTTCTTACCAAATGTACCCATGATCTTTTAGTCACCAAATCTCCCCTCCGTTTTTCAATCTTATTCTTCTTGGCCTCGCTGCAGCCTTTGCCACTGCCAAAATAGACTGCTGCCTGCTCGCACTGCCCCAGGTATCTCCCCATTCTAGTCCACTCAGCTGCCAAGGTGATTTTCCTCCAGTACAGGCCTGACTATATCACTGTCCTATTCAGTAACATCAATTGGTTACCCATCATCTACAGAATTGAATGTAAGATCCTCTATTTACTAGTAGAAGCCCTTCATAACCTCTTCCTACTATTCCTTACTTACTTACAACTTACTCCTCTCCACGTACTCTGCCATTGAGTAACACTAGCCTTTTTGCTCTTCTTTCCACACAAAACTCCATCTCCCACCTCCAGGAATTTCACTAGCAGTCCCCCATTTCTGCAACTCTTTCCTTTATTATCTCTGCTTTCTAGCTTCCCTGGCTTCCTTTGAGCTCCAGCTGAAATCCCACCTTCTACAAGGAGTCTTTCACAGTCCTCATAATGCCATTAATTCATCTTTTTTGATTCTCTCCAATTGATCGTGGCCATATATTTCTGCACACTGGTCTTTGCAGATGATCTCCACCATCAGACTGAACCCTTTGAGATCAGGAATGCTCTTTTACCTTTCTATGTATTCCCAGAACCAGCACAGTGCCTGGCACAGGGAGGACAGTTAATGCTTCTTGACCGGAATTGTGATACAACCAAAGTCTCCAAAAAGCCCCCAGTACCATGCCCAGTTGAATTATTTTCTTTGAATTGTTTTCATTTCCCGGAATGTATGTACTCCAGGTACTTCTCTCTGCCTATTGAAGTTGTAGCCATCATTCAAGGGTAAATTCAAACCTCCTTCCTCTATAAATCCTTCTCTGACTAACTACAAACATTCTAATGCCATCCAACCAGTATCTTTCCTTTATGATATGAATTACTTCCTTAGTGACCCAGCTATCATGTGGCTTTCTAACTTTTGCTTATTATAAATGCCTTTCTTGTTGGCCTATCCAACTCTTTGAGACCCCATTTAGGATTTTCTTGCAAAGATACTGGGTTTGACATTTCCTTCTCCAGCTCATTTTAAGATAAGGAGACTGAGGCAACCAGTGTTAAATGACTTGCCCAGGGTCATACAGCTAGTAAGTGTCTGAGGCTAGATTTGAACTCAGGAAGATGAGTCTTCCTGGGTCTGGTGCTTTATCCACTGTACCGTTCAGCTTCCCTTTCAATTGCCTTAGATATTTCCAGACATCTCTTGTTTCTGTCCACTTCTCTGCACTGATACGATAACCACCCTGGTTCAAGGCCTCATCACTTCACATCTGAAATATTGCAGTAGTCTGCTGGTTGGTCTTGCCTCAAATCTCTTCTCACTTCATTTCATCCTTTCTCATTAGACCGTGAGCTACTTGAGAACAGAGATTATTTTATTTATTTGCTTCTTCATTCATTTATTTATTTGCATTTCTTGTTTCTCCAGGGCTTAGCACCGTCCTAGATAGATTGTGGGTGCTTTAGTAGCTGGACAACCATGAAAAGCAACTTCGCCACTCTGATTCTCAGTTTCTCCATCTGTAAATTGGGGTCAATACTACCTGCAGTACCCATACCCCCAATATTCTTGAGAGGTCCCAGAGAAATAACATACCTCAAATGCTTTGGAGATATTAAAGCATCTTATAAATGTCAGTTATTATCAGTCTTTCTTGGTACACTCCCGCACTCAGATAGCAATTCCTCAGCAAAGCCTCACCTTTCAATGTGAAGGTCAGTAATAACAAAGGGTCAAATGTGCTATAAGCATAGCCATTTAAATTTAATTTCAGCAGTGTGGGGGTGTAAAGGCTGTGACATATTGAATCTTACCTTCCTTATCTGCTACCTTCTAACACCCTCCTCACACAGACATTATCATCAAATCACTAATATTTTTCTTCTGCTGATTAGTTCTCTTTTCAGAGTGAGCATCTTGTGTTAGTATCGAGGATACTGTCTGTATGGCATAGACATCTTCATTGCTGCCTCAGTTTTGCAGTCTTTTTATGCTCTTTTTAAATTGTTCCATCCTTTTCTAGTTGCTATTAAGTCTCTGTATGGACATGCTTCCATCCTGACTTTTCCTTTCCATCTGCTGGTATCTTTAAGTGACTCCCTCCTTTCAGCTTTCCTGAGAAGCCTTCATGGCCAGAATGAGTCTGAAGGGAAGAAAAAGAGATTTTTCTTCACTCCCATCATCAGAGGCCACTGATTCTCCCAATGTCACTGGCTTCACATTAACAAAATGGAATAGTATGGGAAAAGGACTGGACTTGGTGAAACCAGGAGAGAATTCTTTTGAATGAGCATCTCTTATGCTTCCTATCAATGTGGCATAAGGCTTTTTTTTAAACCTCTCTGTGCCTCAATTTCTCCATTTGGAAATTGGGAGTAATAATCCTTGCAGTATTTACCTTCCAGAGCTTTTGATAGTGATAGATGACATATTTTCTTAAAACTCTATTTAAATATGTGTGTGTGTGTGTGTGTGTGTATTCTATACATATTTCTATTTATCAGTTCTTTTTTGTGGATGCAGATAGCATCTTTCTTCATATGTCCTTTACAGTTAATTTGGATATTCATAATAGTCAAAATGAGTTATTTATCTGTAGGGTGGGGAGGGAGAAAAATAAATTTACATGATAACATTATTATATATTTAAAAGGAACAGCAAGTTGTACATAATATATTTGCAGTTTCATGTGCAATCATCTTTTTTATTATACTATGGTTTGGAAATGCTTGTTTTATTCCATAAATTAAAAATAAAATAAATGTGGAAAAGTTGCTCATTTACATAGGTTTTAAGGTTTACAAACTTTTTACATTCATGATCTCCTTCGATTCTCACAGAATCCTGGGGAGGTGGGGGGCAATTATTAGCCCATTTAAGAACTATCTTTCCAGTCTCACCATCCATTACCCCCCCCTTCTGCCTTCTATGATCCAATCAAACAGGCCTTCTCTCTCTTCCCCTGACAGGACACTCCATCTTCTATCTCTGGGGCTTGGCATTGTCTCCCAGACCTGGACTACCTTCTCTCTTAACCTCTACCTCAAACAATCTCTCTTCCTCCCAGACAAAACCTAAACATCACCATAAAGCCTTTTGTTTTCACCACCAACAAGGGCCTTCGCTCCCTAGCTAGCTTGTATTCAACTACCTAGCAATTATTTTGTATGTGTTGTGCATATAATAATATATGTACCTAATGTCAACCTCTTGAATAAATTATAAATTATTTGAGAATAAGGACTGCTTTATTCTTTCTATTTGTCCCTGCAGAGGCTAACAGAGTGACTGGAATATAGTGGTGCTTAATAAATGCTTATTTTCAGATAGTATATTGTGTTATTTCTTAAATAAGTATGTATGAAATATAATTTGAATTTTCCAAGATTTACTAATTAAATGACTTGCTCAGGGTCATACTGCTGGTATGTGTCTGAAACAGGATTTGAACACCGGTCTTATTCAAATCCAGTCAACAAACTTTTATTAAGGGCATAAGATTAAGGCAGGGCACATTCTTCAGGTTAAGACAATGCACAGGAGAGAGGGAGAAAAGGTGAGTAGGGTGCTGAAGACAAGCCAAGTACAGACAATGTAGTTAGAAAAACCCAGGAAGTCACATGGGTGTCTGCTACCCAGCCCTTGGGGAATGGAAAGATTAAGGATACACTGGGAAATAGGTGATATAAAAACAAAATATGTCAATTAAAATTTGTATTGAAACAAATCTGAGAATCTAAAGCTTATAGTAGTTAGTACATTGAATCTAAAGTCAGGAAGACCCAAGTTCAAGGATGTCTTTACTATCTCTGCAGTCTCAAGCAAATCACTAAATTTTCTGGACCTCACTTTCCTCATCTGTAAAAATGGCTTCTGACATCCTTCCTGTTCTAAATCTACAATACTATGAGGCTATTGTGTAGCGAATACACTTCCAGTCCCTGGGTGACAGCAGGGCTTCAGAACAGTGAAATCATAGAGCGAGAACTAGAACGGAAGGACCCCATTGTTCAGTCGTGACCAACTCTATGTTACTCGGTGGACTTTTTTCTTTGGTGTTTTCTTTGCAAAGATACTACAGTGGTTTGCCGTTTCCTTCTCCAGTGTGACCCCATTTTACAGGTGAGGAAACTGAAGCAAACAGTGCTAAGTGACTTGCCCAGGCTCACACAGCTAATAAGTGTCTGAGGTCAGATTTGAACTCAGGAAGATAACTCTTCCTGACTCCAAGCTTGGTGCTCCATCCACTGCATCACCTAGCTGCTCCTAGAAGGGGAGTTGAGAGACCATTTAATCCAGGAGTTCTCAACATTTTTTGTGACATATGTCTCTTTAGCAGTCAGATACCTTCTTAGAATTATGTTGTTACTTTTAAAATCATAATCAAAGGAAAAGTTAAATTTCATTTAGAAATTAACGAAATTAAAATATATTTTTTTTACCTCCAAATTCATAAATCCCTTGAAATCTATTAACCTGGATTTCAGGTTAAGAACTCCTGGTCTAATTCAATCCCTTCATTTTATAGAGAAAGAATCTGAAGGCCAGTGAAGGAAGTGACTTGCCCAAAGATATATAGATAGAAAATAGCAAAGCCACGCAATACAGTGCCTAGCAGGGGGCCTTGCAAGTTTCCTTTGGCTTTGCCTCTTGGCCACATTTGACACAAAAATGACAGAGGCCTTCAAACAAAGAGACCCTGGAATGGAGTTTCTAGGAGAGGCCTGAAGACTGTAGAATCACTAAGCCACTGTCTTGGACTTCTGTAAAGACTAGATGAGTATGGTTTTCTACGGGCAATAATGTAGATAATGTAAATTCAGAGGGTAGAAGAAAACCTGAATGGGCAGAGTTCCCATCTCAGGAGCCAACAAACTGACCTCTTCATTTTACAGAGGAAGAAACAAGTGACTTGGCCAAGTTCAAACACTGGATTATGGACAGACCAGCACCAAATCTAACACCCAGCAGAAAGGGGGACTCCAACTCTGATCCACAGAGTCTTCCTGACGGTATCTGGGCTTTCACACAGGCTTAGGGCTAACAGCTGTGACTGTGTGGAAGGGCAGGTCACGTGCTGGAGGCAGCCAGGTGCTCAGCAGAGCCCGAGACAGTTGGCTCAGTTGTGCCAAGCTGAGCGATCCCAATTGCATCTTCTCCATGGCATTTGTACTGGAAGAGTTGGCAGGAACAAAGATAGGCAGGGTTCCATATTTGAATGTAAAGTAAGGCAGAGGCTCAGAGGATAAAGGGACCACGGACTCAAAGGTGGAACGGATCCCCGAGGCCATCGCAGCCAAACCTTTCATTTTACAACGGAGGGTGTCAAGGGATAAAGAGGTTCAGTGATTTGTCCTACGTCATCCAGGTAATACATGTCAGAGATGGAAGGAAATTTGGGGTGAGCTGATCAATATCACTGGGTCCTCATTCAGGATTCAACTTTCTTTTTATAGCCAAGAGAGAAAAGGAGGCATATTTGATTTCAGAGTTGTCATTTACATATGTACATGCATATGTGTGTGTATATATACACACATGTATGTATATATACATGTGCTTATATATGCACATACGCATGCACACATACACACATATGTACCCATGTATATATGCACATATATGTATATGCACACATATACATATGCACATAAATGTACACATATGTGTATATGGTATAATGTATTTCTATAATACATAGATATGAAAATGACAACTGTTAAATCAAATATGCCTCCTCTTAGTGTGTATATATACATATATAGACATATGCACAAGTGCCTACATTTATTCTACATATTATTCATATTATATTATACCATATATCATATTATATTATTTATATTGTATATTATATTGAATTGTATGATATTACATTGCATAATTAACATAGAAGTGCCTACTATGAGTAACAACAATAAGAGAATGCATGTAATTGATCCACAAAACCAAAATATTTCCTAAAATCAAACTCAAGTCAGAAGCCATTTACACATTCTTTCTTTAGGCAGTCAGAGTCTAAGTTCTAAATGCAATGAGACGCAAATCAAACAATTTTCATGTTTATTGGGTACAGAACTCAGTGCTAGGTAGGCACTGAAGGGAGCCCCAAGTTTACAAGCAGTGTGGTGTTTACATTCTAGGAAGAGTAAAGGGGCCAGCTAGTGGCACAGTGGATAGTGCTCTGGCCTTGGAGTCAGAAGTACCTGAGTTCAAATCCAGTCTCAGACTAGCTGAGTGACCCTGAGCAAGTCACTTAACCCCATTGCCTCATCAAAAAAGAAAAATAAAATAAAAACAAACTACTCTTGGGGCAGCTAGGTGGCTCAGTGGATAGAGCACTGGCCCTAAATTCAGGAGGAGCTGAGTTCAAATCCAGCCTCAGACCAAACACTTGACACTTACTAGCTGTGTGACCCTGGGTGAGTCACTTAACCCCAATTGCCTCACTTCAAAAAAAGAAAAAGAGTTAAGATGCAAATAAAAATGGTTGGGCCATGGCTTTAGAGGAGGGCCTTGGATGTCAGCTGGTCCTCCCCCTCATCCAACAAAGGGAAAAGAGGCCCAGAAAGGTTACATAACTTCTCCAAGGTCCCATAGATTGTAACAGAGCTGGGATTCGAGCCTAGATGTTCTGGCTCCACAGGAATTTGTCCATATTATGAACAACAGTGGAGGAAAGCAGGCCAAAAGAAGCTGAGGCCAGAACTGGAGTCCCAGAAGTATAGAGTTAGAGCTGGAAGGAACCACACAGACAATCTAGTCCAATCCCTTCATTTTACAGAGGAAGAAACTAGGCCAACCGAAATTCGGTGAGGTCACCAAGGTCACACGTAGGCTCCCTAGGTCTGGAGCTGGTTCAAGGTCATACAGGAACTAAGCGGGAGAGCTAGAGATGAAAATCCAAGGCCTCTGACTTCTAAGCAAGTTGTCATTCCACTGTGCCATGCTGCCTCCCACATATATGACATTATAGTATAATTACCCTAGAGAGACCAAAAACAGAGTGCTGTGTATCGGGAGGAGGCAGTATGAGGAAGCCTTCCTGGAGGTGGAGGTATTTAAATTGGGCTCTAAAATTTGGCCTTCTAGGGCTGCAGCTGTCCATGATGGCAGGAATTCAATGCATAGACCTTCATAGAAAGCTGTATCTTTAACCACACTTTGGTAAAAGATGGCTTTGACAAGCACACTCCCAGCCACGGTTAATGACCCTTGCCAAAGTGATTGTCCCACATGGAAATAAAGGGCCTACAACATCCCAACTAGGTGACTAGAGATTCATTATTAGAACAATCCAGGATGGGAGTGAGATTGTCAGCATAAAGAATGAGGCCTGGCTGGAGAGTTCTTTGGCAGGCAATGGGGGCCATAGAAAGAATTACTTCCCAGCAGGTGTTCGATATTCATGGAGGGAGAAAGAATAGGGGGAGGAGGCAGAGAGAAGAGAGGAGGAGGATTGCCAACCCTCTGTCCAGCACTAAAAGCCAGCGATGACACAGTATGTTCTTGGACATTTAAAAGTCTCCGAGGAGAGGAATGTCAGACAAAAGCTTCTGTGTGCGTAGGAAGAAGAAAACTCAGTGCCAGATTGGGAAAATTGTGTTCTGAGACCAGGAGATCAGAATGATCCAATTACGGCATCACAGCATGTTGCATCCATCAAAGAGATTACCAACTGGGTCCTATGGCATCATTCCTTTAAACCAAGATCAGGGGAAACTTTGTCAGGTTCCATTTTGGGGCTGGACAAATAGGATGCCTAATCTGGTTGATCTGATCCGTGTAGACAACTTGGAAGTTCCGTCTCTCCCCAAAAGTAAAATCTAGTTCAGGTTTCATCTTGATTCACTTCTGGGTAGTAATTGAGTTGGTTCAATCAATGTTGATGTGGGCTGTAACCATAAAGTGCTAGAAAAACAAAAGCTACCGCTTTTATTACCATTCCTATTAGCGGAAACAGTTGAAGAAGCCCCCAATGGCACTTGAAAAGTGCCTAGGAAGTTAATTAACCTCAATCAATCCCCCAATCCCAAGAATCTCAGAGTTAGAAGGGGTCACAGAGGTCATCTAAGCTAACTTGTACTAGTACACAAATCCTCTCCTGCATTTGATCATACAGCCTTCCCCTGAAGTTCCTGATGGAAAAGGATTGTTTCATGCCCTGTATTTGTGTCCCAGTGCCTAGCATAGTACCTGACACATAGTGGGTGCTTAATAATGGTTGAGTCAAGGAAGGAGAGACATACTCACCTCCTAAGACAGTCTTTTGTATATATGTATGTATGTGTCTGCATATGTGTATGTGTGTATGCATGTGTATATATGTATTCATATATATTCATATACATACATGTATATATGTATTCACACACATATGTGTATATATATATATTTTATGGAATAAAACAAGCATTTCCATAACATGGTGAAACAAAAAAGATCATTGCAAATGAAACCACAAATCCAAGGAATGTACAACTTGCTATTCTTTTTAAAGACAAAAAAGTTAACATGTGAATTTCCTTTTTTTTTCTTTTTATGGATTAATTCTGAAGATACACAAGCAGGAGTCCAGCCTGTGATTACTTCTCTCCTGGCCTACTACAATGAGCTCCTAATTGGATGTCTTACTTTAATTTCTCCCCACTGCAGTCACAGAATAAGAGAGAAATCTCATTCCAAATCATAACCATAAAGGAATATCTACTATAACATATGTGCATATCTGTCCTCTACCTAGTTGCCATCATCTGCCACAGTTACCACCACATCACTCCTAGGCTCAAAAATCTTTGATGGATGCTCACACACATGAAAACTCCATAACCTTGCATTCAAATTTCACCTCTATTCTAGGTAGAAAGTAAAAAGAGGAAAATGTAGACTTGATATTAGAAAGAATTTCACGGAAAAATCCAAGTTGTCCCCAAATCAAACGAGCTGCTTCAGGGGGTCAGATTATTTTTTTCCTTACTGAAGGACTTCAAGCAGAGGTCAAGTAACTGTTTAGAGGTCATAGGATTACAGCCTTAGAGCTGAAAGGGGACCTGGGAGGTCATCAACTCCAACCCCTTCACTTACACATTACATGTGGTTTGACCACGTAGCTCGTTAAGTTTCAAATGTGGTACCTGACCCATGGTCTTGATAACTTCAGGGCCAACAACCTATGACATAATAGAGAGGATCACTTTCAGGTAAAAGTTGAACAAAATATATCTAGGAAGGGTCAAGTGGTAGAATTTGTATGTAGACCTACTCTTTCCCTGCCTAGTGCTTCATTTTCTGTATCAGACTGTCTCCTTCATGTAGTGCCTCAATGTGCTTCATGGAGAAGAGAACAGTTAAGATGCAGAACCTGGAGACTGGACGGTCAAATCCCCACTCAAACAATAAACTCAAGCACTTAGCCTCTGTTGAATTCAGGTTCCTCATATGTAAAATGAGAGCTTTCAATTAGATCAGGATTAATCAATCAACACACATTCATTAAGTCCTTCTTATGTGCTGAATATTGGGGATACAGAGACAGAAAAAATGAAATACTTCTCCCCTCAATGAGCTTGCATTTGATCTGGCCTCAGAATTATTTTCCTTTCATTTGATGACCTTCAAAGTATTTTATAGCTTTAAAAGTCTACTCTATGACAACCTGGTAGGAGAGAAGACAAGTTGTTGGAGGAGGGGAGAGGAGAGAGGATCTAATTTCCCAATAACCTTTTCAACCCAAGGCTATTCTGACTTTTATATTGGATAGACTTCTAGATTCTTCAGGCCCATAGAGCTGAGGTTAGGGTCTGCTCATTTCCTATATGGACATGACATCTTGAATTTTCAGTGGCATTAGTATTCAGTCAGTCAATCAGTTGCCAAGCATTTCTTAAGCACATGCTATGTCTCAGATACGGAGCACAAAGAAAGCCAAGAACAGTCCCTACCCTTAAGAAGTACATGATCCAATGGGGAAACAAATGTGCAAATGACTATGTATAAACAAGATATATACAGAATAGATAATCCCAGAGGAAAGGCAATAGCATAAAGGTGGACTGGGAAATAATTCTTCTGGAAGATGAGATTTTAGTGGGACTTGAAGGAAGTCAAGGAAGACAGATCATAGAGATGAAAAGGAAAAGCATTCAAGGCATGGGATAAAGCCAATGAAAATTCCCAGACTTGGGAGATGGAGCACCATATGTGGAGCATCATATACAGAAAAGAGGAGGCCAGTGTGCAAACGTCTATGAACATAGAAGGTCTACAGTGTAAGTGGGAGGTGATCTCAGAAGGGACTTTTTTCATTCAATTCATCAGGCATTTGTTAAGCTTATACTATCACCCACTGTAATAAATGTATTTTAGAAATTCAAAGACAGTAAAGAAACAGTCTCAGACCTCAAGGGGGGAAACAAAAGGTACATCGATAAGTAAATTTAAAATGTGTCTAAGATATATATGAAGTAATTGAGGTGTGGGATGGGTGTGTACAACTGTATGATTTAGGAAAGGCCTTAAACAGGAGATAGTCATATAAGCTGATGCTTGAACAGAGCCAGTGGTGACAAAACATTGGGGATGAAGTACATTCTAGTCATAGAGAACAGTTCTGTGTGAAAGCATGGAGATGGGAATTGTGAATATAGGGGAAAGTATTGGCTGGAATGTAATGTCCATGAGAGGGAATTGTGTACAATCAGTTTTGGAAAGATAGGTCAGAGTTAGAATGTGAGGGATTTAAAGTGCTGAAGAAAATTCTATCCACATCCTCTAGGGTTATGACATTAGGGTTGTGGCCTAGGGCCAAGATATCCCCTATGTGGAGTTTTCCACTTTAGTCAATGACCCTGCTTCAGACCTTTCCACCTCCCATTCTCCTAATCAAAACTTAGTTGTACTGAGTCTCATTCCTTCAGGGCCCTGCCCTCATAAAGTCTTTATAGGTCTAACACTTGGATGGGTTAACTCTTCCAGGTAAAATTTTTGGCATTTTGACAGAGGCCTTCCCTGAGTCAAAGTCCTTTGCTTCAAAGAATGACAATGGAGGGAATTTTACGAACTACTTTGGACCTTCAGGTCTGATCTTACACTTGCCCTACTTAGTATTTCCCCACTTTCTTTGAACATTTCAGGCCTGGGTAGAAATGGGAGGAGGGGGCCAAGGGAACAAGACAGAGATTGAAGTGACATCCATTCCCAAAGCTAATCCATCACGGGTATCCACCTATCCTGATCATTTCAAGTTAACTGCTTCTGTACCTCCTGATGTGGCGGATGGGAAATGAGTCTCGGGGGGGGGGGTGACAGCAAGAAATTAATTTGATCGATTTATTTTCTGTGTTCTACGTTTCAGGAGCAAACGCTCTCTCCATCCCAATGGTGCACATTTATGCTCTTCCATTCTCAGAAAGCAAATTTATAGCGCCTAACGAACAAAATTCTTTCAGTGAAGGTCAAAGACAAATGTGCCCATCCATCTCTCTTCACCTTTGTGGGCAGCCTTCCATTGTTTTTCTCTCTTTAATTTGTGAGTTTAGGGGTTGGGGGTTGGGGAATCTGCTCTGTAGAGAGGGGATAAAGATGGAAAAAAAATGTCCCTTAGCTCAAATCCTGTGTTTTACAAGAGGCCTTTCTTGATCCCCACATTTTTGATACCCTACCGTGCTGTTATTTTGTAATCATTTTACAAAAATTTTGAATTACTTTAATGTTTCTTCTAATAACAGCTAATATCTATACAGCATTTTAAGGATCATAAAGTACTTCACATATATTAATTTATTTGATTCTCATGATAACCCTTTGAGGTAGGTGTTATTATTATCCCCATTTTATAAATAAGGAAATTGAGATTCAAGTGCTTAAGTGACTTTCCTGGACTCCCACAGCTAGCAAGTATCTGAGATAATTTTAATATTCAAACTTAAACCACCCTGACTCCAAATCCGTTGATCCATCTGACAAGCCACTGAGCTTCCCCATCTCTTTCCACCAGTAGAACACGAGTGAGGGCAGGGCTAACTTCTTTTTTTTTTTTTGTCTTTGTGAACCTCAGTGGACTTCTATGCTATGCAATGAACTTTTTAGAGGACATACACAAGAGTGGAACAAGATAAACAAGCCCAGAGAGAGAAAGATAGATCTGCAAGTGAGTGTGACTTCAAAACTACTGGGATTAGAGATCAATTTGAGTATGTCTTATCCCCTGAGCCTAACAGCACCTGGCACAAAGCATGTGCTTAATAAAATGATAAAAGGCTGTTGAATTTAGCCAAATTGAACTGAATTAGAAAAAGGCAGAATTACGGAGGAGAAAGAACATTGGGCTTAGAATCAGAGGACAGGGTTTGAATCTAGCCCTTCCATCAACCATGCATGTGTCTCTGAGCAAGTCATTTAACTTCTGTAGACCTCAGTTTCCTCATTTGTAAAAAAGGACTATTCGATCTCTACTATCCCTTCTACTTCATTTCCCATCGCCTGCTTGGTTTTAACACCATGAACATCATGCCTGGCACTGGGAACACCCCCACCCCTTTCAGCTTCCTTTTATGTGCTGTCTTCTCATTAGATTACAAGATCTTTGAGGGAACGGATCATCCTTCTTTTTTTCCCTTATCTGTATCTTCAGTGTTTAGCACAATGTCTGGCACACAGCTGGTGCTTAATAAATGCTTTTCAACTACATGTATGATCCTATGTATTAAACTGAATCTAACCAAATTGAATAAAATAATGGGAATCTCAGATGTTAACAGAGGAGACAGCTTGGCAAGAACACAAAATCATTGTGAGGAGGATGAAATGAAGAAATAAAACCCTCCCTTATTCCTCAGGGAACAGAATGTTGCGATTCTGCATTAGTTTAAGGAAGGGCACCATTAAGGCAGGGACTATTAATTCCCCATTCCTAGACAAGCAAGATCTGGCACCTAATTTGTCTGTATTTCTTGCTCACTTGAGTCCCAATTCTGTCCTTGGGTAGGAAACTTCCAAGTTTACAACCTTGGGTCAAGGACTTTCAGAGCATGTAAATTTGGGTAGAGGAATTTGAAAGCTTTGTGAACAAAATGCATTGGCAATAGAGGGGGTGAAACAGAGGTCCCTAACCATTAGGGGTTCAGGAATAGCCTTCTGAAAGTGATAGCATAGGAATTCATCCATGAAATAAGATAAGAATTCATAGAGATGAACATGAGGAAGGCATGAATTCCAGGTATAGGGGATAGCCCATGCAAAGACAGAGTCAAGAGACAGATTGTTATAGATCAGGGACAAAAAGCTAGCCAGTTTTGCTGGAAGGTAGAATGCATGAGAGTAATGTACAAGTAATATGAAGAAGTAATAAACCAGTTGTGAAGGGCTTTAAATGTCAAACGGAGGCGTTTCTGTTTTACCCTAGAGGCAACTGAGAAGCATTAGAGATTACTGAATCAATCAGTAAACATTTATTTAGCACCTACTGTGTACCAGGCACCCCTTGGCACTGTGCTAAGTACTATTCTAAGCACATGAGTGACATCATCAAGCCTTTTCATCTTTGTAGAGAGATAACGATTGTACAGCTGAGGGTGAGCTAAGTTTGTAGCCAAGACTTTCCCTAGATCCAATTTTGGCTCATAAACTCAGTAGCCCTGTGTGACCAACAGCAAGTCTTTTTCATTCTGATCCTCAATTTCTCAACATGTAAAATGAAGATAACAACCTAACTCATTGTATTGTTGGGAGAGAAGCTCTTTAGGAACCTAAAAAAATGAATTGTTGACCATAAATCGCATGTGTTTCTTTAAATTCATGTCATTATTATTATTTTTAAAGGATAAGTATAGAGAAAATGGTAGATTGTGGCTGTCACTCAATTAGGATTTATTAAGCATCTACTATGTGCCAAGCACTATTGCTAAAGTGCTAGAGCTAAAAAATTAAAATAAAAAAATTTTAAAAAGCAATAGGCAGTCTCTTGCCTTTGAGGAACTCACAATACAATGGGAGAGACAGCATGTAGACAACTATATAAGAAAGAGGTGTATACAGGATAATTTGGAAATAATCACCAGAGAGAAGATACTGCAAGCATTGAGGGAGATCAGGAAAGACTTCTCGATGAAGAATGCAATAAAATATCATTATGCCATATGGAATGATGAATATAATGATTTCTAAGAAACATGGGAAGATTTGCTGAAAAAAAAGGCAGGGTGAAGAAAAATCGAGAAATTAATCTAAGTCATGACAACAATCATGTAAATGAAAATTAAATAAATAATTTGCTCAAGGCCACACAATAAGCAAGTAGCCTATTCAGGATTTGAACCTGGGTCTTCTGGCTCTATATCCATCCATTTTATAGTGCTATGACACATCTGAAGGGAAATAAATGAGAACCGAAGGCAATAAATAGTGTTAAAAGGAATGAGGTAGGAATAAGGAAACAGCTCCAGATAAAATTACGTGCAGAACGGGCAACTTTTGCTGGCATTGATATGCTTCTGCTTATATTAAGCAATGTACCTTGGAAAGATGGTAAAGGAGACAGAATTTGCCTTTGGAATTACATGTGTTTGAGTCGTGGCTCAGATTCTTACTGAATGTGGCACAGTCACAGGATTCAGAGCCAGATGGACCTCTGAGAGCATCTAGTTTGGCCCTGTCATTTTATAAGTGAAGAGACTAAAGTCTAGAGAAAAGAAGGGATGTTTTAAAGGTCACTCAGAGAGTATATGGCATATTTAGGACTTGAACCCAGATCTTCTCCCAATTCATTAAACAAAATATCCTCCCTATTATATCCTGTTTTACAATAGTGTCATGGAAAGAACTGTTGATTTGGCCTTTGAAGACCTGGGATTACATATTAACCACACTACTAAAAGCTTGTGACCACTGACATGTCACTTAATATCCCTGTGCCTCAGTTTCCTCCTTTACAAAATGAAAGGGTAGCATAAGATGATTGTTAAAGTTTCTCCCTACTCTAAACCCTAAGGCTACTCCCTTCATTCTCCAGTCTCACTAGAACAAAGGAGGGGACAAAGAGGAAGAGGATGGGGGGAATGTGAAAAATGACAGGGAAGAGAAAATATACCCATGCCTTACAAGAGAATATTGTACCTTGCCATTTGCTTCTCTGGGCTCAAACATGCTCTTACAGTCGTCTATAATACAGTGGTATTACATATATATATATATATATAAATATACACACACGTGTGTGTGTGTATATATATATGTGTGTATATATATATATATACACCACACTTTGCCCATTAAGACTGCATCTAGAGGCTCAATGCTATTTAAGTAAGGCCAACGGTCTTCTTTCACATAGCTAATAGCTGGCTACTATTTCTTCCACCTTTATTTGTTTCTCGAGGAAGAAAATTGAATAAATAAGGTCCTTGATATACGGACTCTTCAGATCTGACCTTTAGTGATAAATAATGGCAGACACACTTCTAATTTTAAAGACATATAATTTTAAGCATCAAAAGTGGGAAAAATCCAATGCATTTAAGTTATCTTATAGCCCAGGGAAAAAGAAAGTATCTCATTTCAGCAGTTGGCAATGAAATCATTTGATGAAGAAAGAAAGAGTATGCTTCCTTGGTATCAACTAGATAAGGAAAGAATGAAATTCCCTGGGTCCTATGTTTTAAACTTCTATGTTCTCCTGACTTGTTCAAGGAAAGGAAGTCTTCCCCAGCTCTTGCCCATTAGCCAAGGCAATTTTATCAGGTTAGAAATAGATTCCTTAAGAAGTACACAAAAAGCTTCCCCAAAGGAAATAGGATTCAGGGCAAGGAAGTTTTAGAGGATATAGAGCATGGCAAAAACGAGCAGTTGGTATGGAAGTTGTGGACCAGGGAGAGAAGTCCTGGGCATGGTTGCTGGTGCTTGAACTGAAAACCTATTTTGCTGATTTTAGAGGAAATGAGAACAGGAAGGTCCTCTGGGGAGTTTCCATAAGAAAGTCAAAGGATTAGAACTTGTTTACAACACCTCACATCTATGACAGAAAAGGAAACATGAAAAGGAAACAAAACAGAAAAAGGAAACAAAACATGAAAGAAAAGAAAATAATAAATGTTGAAGGAGATATGGAAAAATAGAAACACTAATGCACTGATGGTGGAGTTGTGAACTAGTCCAAGTATTCTGGAGAACTATGACCAAAAGGGCTATAAAGCTATGCATAAAGTTGGACCCAGTAATATCACTACTTGGTCCAAGTCCCAAAGAGATTAAAGAAAAGGGAAAAAAAAGTTTTTATATGCACAAAAATATTTACAAAAGCTCTTTCGTGGTGCCATACAGTTGGAAATTGAGGGGATGCCTATCAGTTGGGGAATGGTTAAACAAGTTGTGGTGTATTGTGAATTTTGATGGAACACAATGATGAGGGGAATGGATTAAGAAAACACCTGAGAAGACTTATGTGAAGTGATGCAAAATGAAGTTAGTAGAACCAGGGGAACGTCATGTATAGTAACAGCAACATTGTAACAATGATCATCTGTGAAATGCTTAGCTGCTCTGATCAATACAATGATCCAAAAGAATTCCAAAGGACTCATGAAGAAAAATGCTATCCAACTCCACAGAGAAAACTAATGAAATCTGAGTGTGGATTGAAGCATATTTTTCCACATTATTATTTTTTGTTTTTTTTTTCAATTTGGCTAATATAGAAACAAATTTTTCATGATTTCACATGTATGATAGGCATCATATTGTTTGCCTTCTTCATAGGTCAGAGAGGGGCTGGAAGGAGAGACCAAATTTGGAACTCAAAATAAAAAAAAAATAAATGTTAAAAAAACAAAAAGAAAATAAAATTGTTTTGATACCCAGGAAATGGGCCATCTTTTAGGCATCTAGGTGGTACACTGGATAGAGAGCTGGGCCTGGAATTAGGAAGACCTGACTCAAAATCTGGCCTCAGTCACTTACTAGTTGTGTGACCCTGGGAAAGTCACTTAACCCTGTTTGCCTTATTCGCCTTATCTGTAAAATGAGTTGGAGAAGGAAATGACAAAGCACACTTTTTTTTTTTGCCAAGAGAGCCCCAAATGGGATCATGAAGAGTCAGACACAACTTCTTATGTGTGACTGAAGAACAAAAAGATATTATAGAATTTCAACCAAGAGCTTTTTCTCCTCATCAAAATAAACCCCTACAATTAAGTGGTTAACTTTAACTGAATTTCTGAAAGCCAGCTGCATTAATACACATATGAAATCAATCAATTCATTTAGCGTCTGTGATTTCTCAGGTGTAGCAAATTCCTGCATAGAAGGAGATTGCAAGAAATCTATAACTTGTTTTCATCTCTATTTCATTCTTATCCGTGGAACTTCTCCTTGATTTTTAGAGCCAGACCAGGCTAGGCTGATTATTACTTCTTGTGTTCTTGGTATCTCAAGTACTCGATTGAGCTTGTGTTTAAATACCAGATATGCCACTTTCTACCTGAGTGACGTTGAGTCACATAAAGGGTTTAGATGCCATAACTTCTAAGGTCCTAAATTAGCCTTTAAAATGCTAGGCATTATCCCCAATAAAAGGTTCCTGGTTCTTATTTTCCCCAATAAGCAGATACAAAAGCCATGTGCCTTACCCAAAATCATACAGTTGATTAATGATGAAAGAGGTAGTAGATCCCAGGCCTCCTGGTTTAGTGTTAGGACATCTTTGTATAAAATTTGTTTTACAGGTTTTTTGATGCCTTTTTGTTTCTGGATACGTATTTCCCAACACCTTCCCTCCCATCTAATGAGCCAAAGAAGGCAGTTAAGGAAAACCCACTGACACAAAAAATGTGCATCACAGTGCATTTAGCAGTCCACATTGTATCTCCCACCTATTCCTCAAAGATGAGGGAGGTGCATGTTTTCACCTCTCCTCCATGGCCAAGATCTGGCACTATAATTATATACCATGGGGATATGTCTTGTTCTTCTTCTCTTTTATGATATTCTGATCATTGTGCATATTATGTTTTTGGTTCCACTTCATTTTTCACTGTCTTTCCATGTGTCTCTGAGTTCCTCACACTGAATCAATCAACACATATGTATCTGTAGCTTTTTAAGTGTGAGATTCTGTGTTCAGTTCTGGAATATAAACCATACTGGGAGACATCGTGTAGGTGAACACCCATGCCCTTCCAGTGATGTCCATTTGGTACATTGATAGCTACAACCTGTCTTGGATGTTGTCCAAACTCAACCTGCCTTAAAATGAATTCTACCCTAGAATGAATAGAAATCTAATGAGGTTCTGAGAAAATTATCCGTCCTACTGAACAAAGTGTTTACCTGATATACTCATTTTTGAGTCTATCCCCCCATCTTTACTTACATTGTATTTCTTCTTCCAAAAGGATTAAAATTTAATTTAGTGTATGGTTCTGATCACAAAGTGAGTAAAAGCCAGGTAAGGAATGAAACAGAATGAGAATAGTCACTTCCATTAATAAAAAGTTTTAAGGTTTGCAAAGGTTTCACATATATCACTTTATTTGAGGGTACTATAGATAGTATCCCCATCACAGAAATGAGAAGACTTAGGTTCAGAAGATTAAGTGACTTTCCCAGGATCACACCACCAAAAAGTCACTGAATTAGGATCTGAAGTCAGGATTTCCTGCCTCTAGGTCCGATGATGTATCCGTTAAACTGTCCTGATTGAGGAACACAGATGCAGAGCTACAAAGGATCGTAGAGGACCATAGCTCAATCTTCTTGTGTTACAAAATGGGGAAACTGAGTCCCAGGAAGGGAAAATAAAATGCCCAAAGTCACTCAGGAAGTTAACCACTGAGGTAGAACAAGAAGTCTAGAACTAGCGTTCTTTATACAGTGCCACGCTGTTCCTTAGGAAAGAAGAAAATGATAGAAAACAGGAATAAGATTTTGTATAAAACATCACCATAGCCATGTCTGATGGAAAAGGGAGAATCATAAAACTCTTTGCTCACCATCCTTTCCCACACATTTACCTTTTCAGAGCCAAAGTGGCTGCTAAAGGGAATTCCAATTTGACATCCTACTGTGAATTCCTAAGGGCCACAAACACTTTGGCAGGGGATTGCAAACTGGGGGTTGAGATAGTTTTGCCTGGTAATTGCTCATCTTTGATGAACTACTTGCCCTTGGAAAACATACCAACTGGATATAGTCCCTCATCAGTACCTGTTGCTAAAAAATGGTGGGAACTTAATCGTCTCCCCAAAGAAGCCCTAAATACTCAGCAGTTACCAATCCCTTCTTTATATCACATGCAGAGAGGAAGACAGAGACAGCTCTTGACACAAATATTGCCTTGCTGCTATTTCACTTCTCTTCAAGGCATGGTATCAGGGGGTCTCATTTTCTTAATGTTACCTGCTTGCATTGCTGTGCTTTGCACTCTGTTAATTTATTTGCAAATCCTTTAACTTTCCCAATGTCTCTTTACAAAAAGTCATTTTGGGTCTGGGCCTGTTCCTAAGTGGGCTCTTCTCACAGTGAAGTGATCTCCTGCCTCTGCCCAGAAATATATGCAGTCCATCAACCTAACACTCTCAGAGATGACAGAATTTACAAACTGGAAGGGACCTCACTGACCATCTGGGGCAGATAGATGGCACAATGGATAGAGTGCCAAGCCTAGAGTCAGAAAGATTCATCTTCCAGAATCTGACCTCAGACACTCAGTAGGTCTGTGACCCTGAGCAAGTCACGTAACCTTGTTTGCCTCAGTTTCCTTATCTGTAAAATGAGTTGGAGAAGGAAATAGCAAACCATTTGGCAGTATCTCTGCCAGGAAACATCCAAATGGAGTCACTAGGAGTTGGGCATGACTGAAAAATGACTGAATAACAACAATACTAATTCAAAACATACAAATCAATACTAATAATAAGATATCTGAGAAATGGCCATCTGTCCTTGGCTTGAAGACCTGTAGGAAAGAAGAAACTACTATTGCCCAAAGCAGCCCATTCCACTTTTTGGACAAGTCCGATTATTAGGAATTTTTCCCCAGGTATTAAGGCTAATTCTTCCTGTTTTCAGTTCTCACCCTCTGTTCTTGGTCCTGCCCTCTGAGGCCAAATATTAATCTCATCCGTCTCCTATATGGCAGCTCTTCCAACATTTGAACACAAGTAGCAAGTCCTGACTCCCTAAGTCTCTCTTTTCCAGGCTAACTATCCCTTAGAATTGGAATCTGAGTCTTAGAAGAGACCCCAATGGTCACTTAGTCTAACCCATGCACAAAAGCACAATCACCAGCATAACATCCCCATTCCCCATCTCCACTATAGCCCCTGTGTTAGCTTCTACTTATCCTCATATGGTGTGGACTCATAGGCTTCCACCACCTTGGGGACCCTCCTCTGGGTACTCTTCAGCTTAACAATGTTCTGCCTAAAGGGTTTCACCCAGAAGAGAGAACAATCTCCAGACAGTTTCTGACTCAGACTGAGTGTAGACAAACTACCACCTCCTGGAAGTTAAGCACAGCTTCATGAATCCCAAGATTGCAGGAGCCTCTTTTGAGGGTTCCATCCACTTTTCAGTCCAGTAAAGCCCCCATATCTCTCCCCCGCCCCACGGACCACGTGCTCTCTAACCATATCTCCCTCATCTTTTACTACCAAAATTGATTTTTTGAACCATACGCTTACCCCTGCTAACATCATTTTATTACATTCAGCTCAATGTACCAGCCTGTCAATATCTTTTCTGAGTCCTGACTAGAGTAGAGTGATTAAATAACGCCTAGGCAGCTAGGTGGGGTGGTAGATAAAACAGTAGCTCTCGAGGCAGGATGACCTGGGCTCAAATCTAGCCTCAGACACTTGCTAGCTGTGTGACCCTAGACAAGTCATTTAATCTCTGTCTGCCTCAATTTTCTCAAATGTAAATGGAGATAATAATATCACTTATGACTCAGGAATATTGTGAGAATCAAATGAGATGTTAGCAAATCACTTAGCCTAACACACAGAAAGCACTTTAACAAATAATATTTATTTCCTTCTTTCTTTTCTTCCTCCTTTCTTCCCTCCTTCTTTCCTTCCTTTTCTCTTTCTTCCTTCCCTGTCACTCTCATATATGTTTCAGAGTCATCCTCTTCACTCAGGTTCATGAATATACAGGAGTCATGGAAAAAAGAGTCCCTGCTCCTCAAAGAAGCACCTTGTCTGTGAAGGAAGAAAATGGAAGCTGGGTGCTCTACTCATTCCTGGAAATCAAAAAATTGGTCCACTCTAGGGCTGACAGGGGAGACAAATCCAGTTGTGGAGTCCTCCTACAGAGAGATCCTGGCCCCTCTTCCTCTTTGAACCTTTCTCACTGATACAGGGGCAGCTACCAAAGGGAATTAGTGATTGCAGCCTCCTGGGGGAGGCAAAAATGTTTACCAAGATCACCAATTGAGAATAATACCACCATATGTAGAGCTTTTAGGACTTGGAAGCCAGTTGGCCATCCTGGCAGCAATGAAAAGATAGAAAGGATGGAGAGGCAATGGTTGCAGAAAGTGCCTGTTTAGTGATTAGAGTAGAGCCAGAGGATACATCTGGAGGGGAAGTTATGAGTATTTTGCTCAAGTCCTGATTGATCTGACAGGAAAATGTAGGAGCAGCATTACATTTCAGAGTGTCCTGACATCTGAATGTAAGAGCAAGGAACACAGGCTGGGAGCCTTCATTTACCATAAGGATTGCTAAGGAATGAACAGTTGGGAAAATTAGGTCAGATTTTATCAAGAACAACTTAATTGAATCAGGAGTTCCTTGAGCTCACCTCTCTAGGTTTATTTCAGAAGGAAAATGTCCATGGGACAGTGAGTCTCCCTGGCACCTTCCCTCAAGAAGTATAATGGGAAAGCAGGTTGAGTTTGATGTCAGAGGATTTGAGTTAAAGTCCCAAGTGTGGCATTTATAATCTGTGGGACTTTGGTCAAGTCACTTTCCCTCCTGGGCCTCAGCTTTAACATCTGGAAAAGGAAAGGGATGGAAAACATAACCTTCTAGATCCCTTCTGTTCCTTAAATTCAGGAGTCTATGATTCCTTTATTGTTTCATCAAGAATTGCTATGTTGGTTATTATCTCGAGGGAAGAGCACCAGCTGTGTGGTCAGAAGACCTGGGCTCATGTCCTGCCACTTAGCCTCCTTGGACCTCAGTTTCCTTAGGTGTACAATAAGGGCATTTGTCTCAATGCTCCATATAGCTTCCAAAGTAAGTTTCCTCAATTGCAAGTCTGACTGTGTCACTCCCTTATTTAATGACCTACAATATTTCTCTATTACTTCAAGGACCACATATAGACACTGCTTGACATTCAAAGTTCTTTAGAACTGGCCCTGACATTTATAACATTATTTCCTCCATGTATTTGTTGTTGTTCAATCATTTTTTAGTCATGTCCAACTCTTCGTGACCCAATTTGGTTTTTTTTGTCTGTTTCTGTTTTTGTTTTGTTTTGTTTTTGACAAAAATACTGGAATGGTTTGTGATTCCTTCTCCAGCTCATTTTAAAGAAGAGGAAACTGAGGCAAACAGGGTTAAATGACTTGCTCAGGGTCACACAGCTAGAAGGCGTCTGAGGTCACATTTGAACTCAGGAAGCTGAGTCTTTCTGACTCCAGGCCCCTTGCTCTAGCCACTGCACCACTCAACTGCCCTGCCTCTATCGATGCTGGTTAGCAACTTCTCTGAAGCTTAGAGCCATAGAGAGTTGCTTAGAACACCAAGAGATTCAAGCTGAAAGCGGGCATACAGAAGGTGTGTGTCGGAGCTAAGATTTAAACCCAGATGCTCCTGCTCTGAGGCCAGCTCTTTATGCATACCTCTCTTCAGTTTATGTAAGATAGATACAAAGTAAATGCAGCGTTGTTTAATGGGGAGCCATCGGGGCTTAGAAGATCGAGAAGGGTCTCATGTAGGAGCCAGCATTGGAACTGAGTGGTAGAGGTCAATGCTTCTGTCTATTCCTGTCTTGCCTCTGTATTCTATCATCACAGCTAGTAAGTGTCTGAAGCCAGATTTGAACTCAGGAAGATGAGTCTTCCTCACTCCAGGCCCAGCGCTCTGTGCACTATGGCGCCACCTACTGCCCAATTGTGCACTACAATTCATCAAAACTGCCATTCTTATTGTTATTCATACACACCACTCCATTTCCTGGCTCCATGACTTTGCTTTGGCTTTGTTCCAAGTCTGAAATGAACTCCTTCCTAGCCTCTAAGAGGAAACGCTCGTTTCCTTCAAGGCTTAGTTCAAAAACCATCATCAACATGAAGTTTCACTGACCTTCCATGCTGATCAAATGCCTTCCTGTCAAAATCACTTTGTGTCTATTTTGAATCTCTCTCTGTGTCTTTGTCTCAATCTCTCTCTTTTTCTCTGTCTCTCACTGTCTCTGTCCATACACATGTATATAGGGATATATATAGATATATATATATATATCTATATATATAGGGTGTTGTATCTCCTTCCAAGATTTTAAACTCCTTGAAAGTCAAGCCAGTTTTAATTTTATCTTTTTATCCTCAGCATCTCACACAGAACTGTACACACCAGACACATAATAAATGCTGTTTTATTCATTGATTGATTGCCTCCAAGGGACCTTTTAGGTATAAAGTCAATTCATATTTCCTGCAAAAAAAGCCTTCCCTAACATCTCCAACTCTGAAAAATCCCACATTAGAACTGATTTTAGAAATTATGCTATCTGGTCATTCCCTTCCCACAACTAGGGGGCTGTGTAAGATTCCTGCCTCAGCTTACTAGCTGTGTGACTTTGGACAAGTCTCTTAGCCTTTCTGTACCTCAGTTTTCTCATCTATAAAATTGGATTAATAATAGCACCTGTCTCAGCAATTTTGTGAGCATCAAATGAAATACATAAACTTTTTGCAAACCTTAAAAGGCTACATAAAGGCCATTGTTGTTAATGTTATTAACATTATTATTATTATTACCCAAACTCTACTGAAAACCAGTAAAATGCATATATCCTCTATGGCAGAGAACAACCCCTTCTTTAGCCTCAGCACTATAGGTCTCAGTGGCTCGGAGAGAAGGGAACAGGAGATGGAGAAGACGAAGAAAACTAGTAAGACGGGCAGGAGGGAAGAAGGAGGTAGAGAAGGCACAGTCAGTTTTTAAATTTATAGGCTTCATAAAGGAAAGAAATTTGTTAGCTAAAAAACAAATGGCATTTGTAAAATAGTAAACTCATTCAACTCTATCATTTTAGAGATGAAGAATGTGAAGTTTAGAAAAATGAAAATGACTTTGTTAATGGCAGAGCAAGGGTTAGAGGCCAGATTTCCTAAAGTATTTCCTTTGTTGATTTCCCACCTGAGCAAAAAGACCTTTGAGTGTGGTGTTAATATTTCTCATGTCTCTCTGTAATCCTCAGTACAGGTCCTAGTATCACAGGACCACAGGACTTGAGTCTGGAAGGCTTTCTGCAGATCAGTGAATGAAAATTTTTATTTTGCAGAAGAAGAAACTGAGATTCAGTCATGGCAAGTAACTAGATTAAAGTCATACATATCCAGGTCCAGGAACTCCGAATCCAATTGTCTTTCCCTTTGAACAAAGGTTTTTAATCTTTTATTTGTATATGTGGCATGGACACCTTTGGCAAGATGAGGAAGCCTACAAATCCCTTCTCAGAATAATGTTTTTAAATGCATAAATACATAGGACTACAAATGATTTTATTTATATATAAATGCAGTTATCAAAACATTTTTAAACAAATGTGTGGATTCTATGTTAAGAACTCCAGTATTAGACCATAACTTTAGAGAACATCTGAAATCCCTTTCAGCTCCGTATTCTGTGATCAGCGGAATGGAAGCACCTTAGGGCAAAGCATTGGTTTGTTTGGGGCTTTGAATCCACAGGGTCTACAGTATTTCCTCACACAGAGTGAAGGCTTGATAAATGCTTGTGAAATCTAGTCCAAGCCTCTCATCTGAAAGTTGAGGAAATTGTCCAGCCTCTCTGGGCCTTAGAAATGTGGTAGCAGTTAACAGAATCTGGATTTGAAAGGATATCTTCTGGCTCCAAGTTCCATGATCTTTTAACACACTGTAAGTTCTTTTTAAAAAGTACTAATTAAGTGCCTACTGTATGCCACCTACATGCTGGGCCTCAATGTTTACACAAATCACAATTCCGACTCATCCAAAAATAATGAATACGTTAGTATCTTTCCTCACCTCCCTCCCTCCCCAGAGTGGGAAAGAGTCTATATCATCCCCAGACAATAAGAATGATAATCATACCATAAGTTTTTAGAAATGTTAGAGATAATAAGCTGTTTTCTACTTGAAAGTTTGTGGGTTTTTTTTTTTTAAATACAAAAACATTCTTTAGGAGTATGTAGGCGTTGGGGGATGGGGGAAGATATTTTCTTTAAGTGTTATCTGAAAATCACCAGTATTAGGCAATATAATACAAATGACATTTCCAATCAAGAAAATCAAATAAGGAGTTAAAGGATTGCCATGAAAAGGAAAAACAACAACCTCCTACACCACAAAAGCCTACACTTTTATAGAAGACAGAAGAAAGCTTGGTGGAATCTAAAGATGCTGAGATTTACAAATAAGTTCATTCCACCAGAGCTAGGAGACATCTAGGGGAGTCTAGGAAAGGTGATTTGTAGTTATGGAAATTGGGCCATCCAGGATGGATTGAGTGTCCTATTGTTAGACAAGGCCATCTCTGGTGAGATTCACCTACTGTGCATTAGGTAGGGCAGCGCAGAAAGTAATCAGGCAGGTAAGATTTTAGGAAGGTTGAAACATCTTGGATGTGGTTGTCTGGGTATTCTCTTCCATATAGCTCCTTTATCCTGGGTGTGACTATGGTCACTACAACTGTAACATCTGAAATGTCCATTCTTCCCTGCAGGCCTTCAAGCAGTCTCTGTGCTACTCCAGAGCCAGGATCCTTATTAGGGTCAGATGAAGAAGAAGACCTCTATCCTTTGCTGAACTTGTGGAGAAATCCAAGCTCTACAATTGATTAGCCATACAACAGTGGCCAACCATTTTAACACTTCTATGGCTTATTTTCCCATTTGTAAAATGGAGGCAGTATGCTCCTACTCGCCAGTTCCCAGAGTTATTGTAAGTAAAGGGTCCTATGGAAATGTGAGCTTCTACTAGTCAATAACCCTTGTTTTTCAGGCATTTATGGATGGTTTTTGACATCTTACGGCTCCTATGAACTCAAATGAGTACATAAAGTCCACGGAGGGCCTCAGAAGGAATGAGCCTGTGGTTAGATGTCAACATTTTGTTCAGTACTTAAAATTCAGTTGATATTTGTAGGGCACCAGTACATGGGCCCCAGGAAACATTAGCCCCCTTCCCCCTAGAGGGAAATAACCTAGTGCAGTGGGAAAAAAAATTGCTGGATTTGCAGTCATGAGCACCAGGGTTCAAATCCTAACTCTTCCATTTACTAACTGTATGAATTTGGACAATAAATCATTTCTTTTCTCTGAACATCAGTTTCTTCATCTTGCAAAGATGGGAGATTTTCTAAATTAGATCTAAAGTCTGATTCATATCTAATTCTATGATCTGATGAAAAATAGCTGGAGAGAGGGTGAGGTGCAGGCTGGAGTAGCAACTGAAATGAGAGCTTAATGTCAGAAGCTACAGTCACTTGGGTGGGTGGGGAGGTCTACAGTTTGCCCCTTTGAAGTTTGAAAGGAGGAGAGGAGCTGGGAGAGGGATGCCAAAGAAATAGAATCTTGGGGGTAACATTTGCAGACCAGTTATGTGATATAGCTTCTCAGGCCAACAGTAGATAAAGAAGTGAAACATGAAACTAGAAGTTACCACGAAAAACAAGCACCCCATTTAGACTTTAGCACTGTGGGAAAAATCCCTGTTCACCTTATGCTGCTTATGGCTGTGATTCCCCTAATATATAATTTTTGTCAATCAATGAGTATAAATACACACAGACACACACTTATTCTGTTGATGATTCTTTTTGTCTCCAAATACTTTTGAGCTGTATACTAATTACACAAATGAGCCTAAAACTGTTGTCACTTTTTTTAAAGAATGTGTGATATCCTGGTAAGAATAAAATAGGAGAGAAAAATTGAGATGCAAATACCTAAAAACATTAAGAGAAAAAGAGGGAAAGGAGGAAAGGGGAAAATGGGAAGGGAATATCAAGAAGGAAAGATGGGTTGTGTTTGTATTAACACCACATCAGTGGATATGATTGAACTGAACAGCTGTTAACTAATTACTAGGGCTTAAATTTTGCCACTGACACTTATTAGTTGTATGACTGTGGCATGTTCCTTGGCTTTCTTGGGATACATTTTCCTTCTTAGTAAAATGAGAGGCGGTGGACAAGATGGTTTCTGAGGTCACTTCCAGCTCTAAATAAGTTCTAGTATCATGATGCTAGCCTAGTTCTAAGTGTATGATATTATCAGCCTATAATCCCAAACTTCCTGATTTAATTAAGTGATAACTAAGGCAGCCAGAGAATGGCCATGTTGTAGCTTGTTTCTCCACTCAAGATTTCTCAAGAAGGTCTCTGCCTCCCACCTCTACTCGCTTTGCATTTGGCAGATCTGCTACACTTATGGTATGATTCCAACTGTCCCCACTCTAATGATGACTCCCAAACAGATCTCTTCCTCCTCTACCTCTTTCCTGACCTCCAGGCCCCCCATTTTCCATTGACCTCAATACGGTTCCCTTTGGATGTCTTTGTGACACCCCAAACGTAGCTTATTCTGTCCCCTCCTAAACTTGCTCTGACTCCTGACATCGCCATTTATGTCAGGGGTACCACCATTCACCTCATCAACAGGGCTCCATCTCTCTCAATTATTGACTTCTCTCTTTCCCTTCTCTCACTTCCAACAAGGTGGCAAAATCCTGTCAATGTGACTTCTTAAATATCCCTTCCTTTCATCTCCCCTGCCTTCCCACCTTTCCATTGCCATTCGTACCACCCTTGTCAGGGTCTTTGATACCTCTTAAGTAGACACTTACCATAGTTTCCTAAAGGGTCCCTGCTTCAGTCTCATCCTCCAATCCATGCATCACAATCCTGGAAATCAATCTTCTTCATCTACAGATCTACTCGTATTACTGTTTTCTTAACCATTTGGTAGGGCAGCTAGGTGTCCCAGTGGATAGAGTGTAGGGTCTAGAGTGAGGAAGACTTGAGTTCAAATGTGGCCTCAGACACTTATTATCTGTGTGACCTTAAGCAAGTCACTTCATCCTGTTTGCCTCAATTTCCTCATCTGTAAAATGAGTTGGAGAAGGAAATGACAAAACAACTCCATTATCTTCACCAAAAAAAAAATCTCAAATGGGGTCATGGAGAGTCAGATACAACTAAAACAAGTGAGAAATGATAACTATTCAGAGGCTCCCTGTTGGCTGCACAGTAAAATCCAAACTCCAGAGTCTACCATTCAGTGTTTTCCTCAATGTGGCAGTGCCCTCCATTTAGAATCTTATTTCATATGACACCCTGGCACACATTCCACCCTCCAGAACAACTAGAATACTTGTCATTTTACCTAAACATTCAGGGCTTTCCTTTGCCTTAGTTAATAATGCTTCCCATAAAGCAGAAAGCTGGGAAAACATTTTTTTTTTTTTACTGTCAAGTGACTCTGAAAAAGGCCTCATTTCTAAAATATGTAGAGAACTGAGTCAAATTTATAAGAATACAGTCATTCACCAGTTGATAAATGGTCAAAGGATATGAACAGGCAGTTTTCAGATGAAGACATTAAAGCTATCTGTACTCATATGAAAAAATGCTCTAAATCACTATTGATTAGAGAAATGCAAATTAAAACAATTGTGAAATACCACCTCACACCTATTGAATTGGCTAACATGACAAAACAGGAAAATGATAAATGTTGGAGAAGGTGACAGAAAATTGGAACACCAACACATTGTTGGTGGAGTTGTGGACTCATGCAACCCTTCTGGACGGCAATTTGGGATAATGCCCAAAGGGCTATAAAATGTCCATACCCTTTGACCCAGCAATACCATTACTATGTCTGTATCCCAAAGAGATCATAAAAATGGGAAAAAAAGGCCCACATGTACAAAAATATTTATAGCAGCTCTTTCTGTGGTGGCAAAGAATTGGAAAACGAGGGGATGTCCATCAATGGGGGAATGACTGAACAAGTTGTGGTATATGAATGTAATGGAATACTATTGTTCCATAAGAAATGATGAGCAGTTAGATTTCAGAAAAACCTGGAAAGACTTCCATGAACTGATGCTGAGTGAAGTGAGCAGAAGCAGGAGAACACTGTACACAGTAACAGCCATGTTGTGCAATGACCAACTTTGATAGAATTAGCTCTTCTTAGCAAAGCAATGATCTAAGACAATTCCAAAAGACTCATGATGGAAAACTCTACCCATATCCATAGAAAGAACTATGGAAGTTGAATGCAGATTAAAGCATACTATTTTCTCTTTTTTGTTTGTTTGTTTGTTTTTGCTTGCTCGTGATTTTTCCCTTTTGTTCTGATTCTTCTTTCACAACACGACTAATGTGGAAATATGTTTAATATGATTGTACATGTATAACCTATATCAGATTGCATGCCATCTTGGGGAAGGGGGAGGGGAGGGGGGAATTTAGAATGCAAAACATTATAAAACTAAATGTTGAAAACTAAAAATAAATTAATTTTAAAAATAAAAAATGACTACAAAAAATAGTGCTACCTATACATGTGCTGTACTCTCTCTGGACAATTTTATTTTGAAAATCTTTCACTACCAATACTACTACTACTACTACTACTACTACTACTACTACTACTACTACTA